>NW_027140744.1:872500-980000 GCF_036365525.1 Heterodontus francisci
TCTCAGGGCCTGGTCTGTGGTGTGTGTGTATTAAGTCTCAGGGCGTGGACTGTGGTGTGTAAGTGTGTGTGTATATATATAAGTCTCAGGGCCAGGACTGTGGTGTGTGTATATATATACACCCACACACGACAGTCCAGACCCTGAGAATTATATATATATGCACACACACCACTGTCCAGGCCCTGAGACATAGATACATATGCACACACACACCACAGTGCAGGCCCTCAGATTTATATACATATACACACACACCACAGTCCAGGCCCTGAGACTTATATATACACACACACACACACACCACAGTCCAGGCCCTGCCACGTATATATATACACACACACCACAATCCAGGCCCTGAGACTTATATGTAGATATATTTTACACACACAACACATTCCAGGCCCTGAGACTTATATATATACTCACAGACACACTACAGTCCAGACCATGAGAATTATATATATATACACACACCACAGTCCAGGCATTGAGACATATATATATATATATGCTCACACAAACCACTGTCCAGGCCCTGGGACTTCTATATATACACACACACACACACCACAGACCAGGCCCTGAGACATATATATATACACACACACACACCACAGTCCAGGCCCTGCCACTTATATATCTACACACACGCACACAGCAGTCCAGGCCCTGAGACTTATATATAGATATATATATATATACACACACACCACATTCCAGGCCCTGAGACTGATATATGTACACACATACACACTACAGTCCAGGCCCTGAGACTTATATATATATATACACACACACACACCACAGTCCAGGCCAGGAGAATTCTATATATACACACACACATACCACAGTCCAGGCCCTGTGACTTATATATGTATACATACACAAACCACAGTCCAGAAACTGAGACTTATATATATACACACACACACCACAGTCCAGGCCCTGAGACTTATATATGTATACACACACACACCAGAGTCCAGAAACTTAGACTTATATATATACACACACACACACCACAGTCCAGAAACTGAGACTTATATATATATATACACACACACACCACAGTACAGAAACTGAGACTTATCTATACACACACACACACACCGCAGTCCAGAAACTGAGACTTATATATATATACACACACACACACCACAGTCCAGAAACTGAGACTTATATATATATACACATACACACAAAAGTCCAGAAACTGAGACTTATATCCATACACACACACACACACACACCACAGTCCAGAAACTGAGACTTATATATATATACACACACACACCACAGTCAAGAAACTGAGATATATATATATAAACACACACACACCACAGTCCAGAAACTGAGACTTATATATATATATGTACACACACACACACACCGCATTCCAGACCCTGAAACATATATATATACAAACACACACCAAAGTCCAGGCCCTGTGACTTATATATATACACACACACACCCCAGTCCATGCCCTGAGACTTATATATATACACACACACACCACAGTCCCGGCCCTGAGACATATATATGCACAAACACACACCACAGTCCAGGCCCTGAGACTTATATATATATATGCACACACCAAGCACAGTCCAGGCCCTGTGACTTATATATATACACACACACACCACAGTCCAGGCACTGAGACTTATATATATACACACACACACACCACAGTCCAGGCATTGAGACTTATATATATATATGCACACACAAACCACTGTCCAGGCCCTGGGACTTCTATATATACACACACACACCACAGACCAGGCCCTGAGACATTTATATATACACACACACACACCACAGTCCAGGCCCTGCTACTTATATATCTACACACACGCACACAGCAGTCCAGGCCCTGAGACTTATATATAGATATATATATATATACACACACACCACATTCCAGGCCCTGAGACTGATATATGTACACACAAACACACTACAGTCCAGGCCCTGAGACTTATATATATATATACACACAGACACACCACAGTCCAGGACCTGAGACTTATATATATATATACACACACACACACCACAGTCCAGGCCAGGAGAATTCTATATATACACACACACATACCACAGTCCACGCCCTGTGACTTATATATGTATACATGCACAAACCACAGTCCAGAAACTGAGACTTATATATATACACACACACACCACAGTCCAGGCCCTGAGACTTATGTATGTATACACACACACACCACAGTCCAGAAACTTAGACTTATATATATACACACACACACACCACAGTCCAGAAACTGAGACTTATATATATATATATACACACACACACCACAGTACAGAAGCTGAGACTTATCTATACACACACACACACACCGCAGTCCTGAAACTGAGACTTATATATATACACACACACACACACCACAGTCCAGAAACTGAGACTTATATATATATATACACATACACACAAAAGTCCAGAAACTGAGACTTATATCCATACACACACACACACACACCACAGTCCAGAAACTGAGACTTATATATATATACACACACACACCACAGTCAAGAAACTGAGACTTATATATAAACACACACACACACCACAGTCCAGAAACTGAGACTTATATATATATATGTACACACACACACACACCGCATTCCAGACCCTGAAACATATATATATACAAACACACACCAAAGTCCAGGCCCTGTGACTTATATATATACACACACACACACCACAGTCCATGCCCTGAGACTTATATATATACACACACACACCACAGTCCTGGCCCTGAGACATATATATGCACAAACACACACCACAGTCCAGGCCCTGAGACTTATATATATATACAAACACATACACCACAGTCCAGGCCCTGAGACATATATATACAAAAACACACACCACAGTCCAGGCCCTGAGACTTATATATATACACACACACACACCACAGTCCAGGCCCTGAGACATATATATATATATATGCACACACACACCACAGTCCAGGCCCTGAAACTTATATATATATACACACACACACACCACAGTCCTGGCCTTGAGACTTATATATATATAGACACACACACACAACACAGTCCAGGCCCTGCCACTTATATACATACACACACACACACCACAGTCCAGGCCCTGAGACTTATATATAGATATATATATACACACACACCACAGTCCAGGCCATGAGACATATATATACAAAAACACACACCACAGTCCAGGCCCTGAGACTTATATATATACACACACACATACACACCACAGTCCAGGCCCTGAAACATATATATATATACACACACCACAGTCCAGACCCTGAGACGTATATATATATACACACACAATCCACAGTCCTGGCCCTGAGACTTAGATATATAGACACACACACACCACAGTCCAGGCCCTGCCACTTATATATATATATACACACACACCAAAGTCCAGGCCCTGAGACTTATATATATATACACACACACACCACAGTCCTGGCCCTGAGACTTAGATATATAGACACACACACACCACAGTCCATGCCCTGCCACTTATATATATACACACACACACACCACAGTCCAGGCCCTGAGACTTATATATAGATATATATATGCACACACACCACAGCCCAGGCTCTGAGATTATATATATACACACAGACACACCACAGTCCAGGCCCTGAGACTGATATATGTACACACACACACAGACCACAGTCCAGGCCCTGAGACTTAATACACACACACCACAGTCCAGGCCCTGAGACTTATATATATATATATATATATATACACCCACACACGACAGTCCAGACCCTGAGAATTATATATATATATGCACACACACCACCGTCCAGGCCCTGAGACATGGATATATATGCACACACACACCACAGTCCAGGCCCTGAGATTTATATATATATACACACACACCACAGTCCAGGCCCTGAGACTTATATATACACACACACACACACCACAGTCCAGGCCCTGCCACGTATATATATACACACACACCACAATCCAGGCCCTGAGACTTATATGTGCATATATTTTACACACACACCACATTCCAGGCCCTGCCACGTATATATATACACACACACCACAATCCAGGCCCTGAGACTTATATGTGCATATATTTTACACACACACCACAGTCCAGAAACTGAGACTTATATATATACACACACACACACGACAGTCCAGACCATGAGAATTATATATATATACACACACCACAATCCAGGCATTGAGACTTATATATATATATGCACACACAAACCACTGTCCAGGCCCTGGGACTTATATATATACACACACACACACCACAGACCAGGCCCTGAGACTTATATATATATATATATACACACAGACACACCACAGTCCAGGCCCTGAGACTTATATATATATATACACACACACACACCACAGTCCAGGCCCTGAGACTTATATTTATATATATACACACAGACACACCACAGTCCAGGCCCTGAGACTTATATATATATACACACACACACACACCACAGTCCAGGCCCGGAGAATTCTATAGATACACACACACATACCACAGTCCAGGCCCTGTGACTTATATATGTATACATACACAAACCACAGTCCAGAAACTGAGACTTATATATATATACACACACACACACACCACAGTCCAGGCCCTGAGACTTATATATGTATACACACACACACCACAGTCCAGAAAGTTAGACTTATATATATACACACACACACACCACAGTCCAGAAACTGAGACTTATATATATACACACATACACACCACAGTCCAGGACCTGAGACCTATACTTCTATACACACACACACACCACAGTCCAGAAACTGAGACTTATATATATATACACACACACCACAGTCCAGGCCCTGAGACTTATATATGTATACACACACACACAACAGTCCAGAAACTGAGACTTATATATATAGAAATATATATATGCACACACACCACAGTCCAGGCCCTGAGACTTATATATATATATATATACACACACACCACAGTCCAGAACTGAGACTTGTATATATACACACACAGACACCACAGTCCACGCCTTGAGACTTATACATATATACACACACATACTAAAGTCCAGACCCTGAGACTTATATATATACACACACACACCACAGCCCAGGCTCTGAGACTTATATATGTATACACACACACCACAGTCCAGAACCTGAGACTTATATTTATAGAAATATATACAGACAAACACACCACAGTCCAGGGCCTGAGACTTATATATATACACCCACACACCACGGTCCAGACCCTGAGACTTATATATATATGCACTCACACCACGGTCCAGGCCCTGAGACTTATATACATATACACACACACCACATTCCAGGCCTGAGACTTATATATATACTCACAGACACACTGCAGTCCAGGCCCTGTGACTGATATATGTACACACACACATATCACAGTCCAGGCCCTGAGACTTATATATATATATATACACCCACACACCACTGTCCAGGCCCTGAGACTTATATATATATATATATATATATACACACACACCACAGTCCAGGCCCTGAGACTTATATATATATCTACAGACACACACCACAGTCCAGAAACTGAGACTTATATATATACACACACACACACGACAGTCCAGACCATGAGAATTATATATATATACACACACCACAGTCCAGGCATTGAGTCTTATATATATATATGCACACACAAACCACTGTCCAGGCCCTGGGACTTCTATATATACACACACACACACCACAGACCAGGCCCTGAGACTTATATATATACACACACACACACATCAGTCCAGGCCCTGCCACTTATATATCTACACACACGCACACAGCAGTCCAGGCCCTGAGACTTATATATATATATATATATATACACACACACACCACATTCCAGGCCCTGAGACTGATATATGTACACACAAACACACCACAGTCCAGGCCCTGAGACTTATATATATATATACACACAGACACACCACAGTCCAGGCCCTGAGACTTATATATATATATACACACACACACACACCACAGTCCAGGCCCTGAGACTTATATATATATATACACACACACACACCACAGTCCAGGCCCGGAGAATTCTATAGATACACACACACATACCACAGTCCAGGCCCTGTGACTTATATATGTATACATACACAAACCACAGTCCAGAAACTGAGACTTATACATATACACACACACACACACCACAGTCCAGGCCCTGAGACTTATATATGTATACACACACACACCACCGTCCAGAAACTTAGACTTATATATATACACACACACACACCACAGTCCAGAAACTGAGACTTATATATATACACACATACACACCACAGTCCAGGCCCTGAGACCTATACTTCTATACACACACACACACCACAGTCCAGGCCCTGAGACTTATATATGTATACACACACACACAACAGTCCAGAAACTGAGACTTATATGGATAGAAATATATATATGCACACACACCACAGTCCAGGCCCTGAGACTTATATATATATATACACACACACACCACAGTCCAGAACGGATACTTGTATATATACACACACACACACACACCACAGCCCAGGCCCTGAGACTTATATCTGTATACACACACACCACAGTCCAGAACCTGAGACTTATATTTATAGAAATATATATATATACACACACACCACAGTCCAGGCCCTGAGACTTATATATACACACACACACACACCACAGTCCAGGCCTGTGACTTATATATATACAGACAAACACACCACAGTCCAGGGCCTGAGACTTATATATATACACACACACACACCACGGTCCAGACCCTGAGACTTATATATATACGCACTCACACCACGGTCCAGGCCCTGAGACTTATATACATATACACACACACCACAGTCCAGGCCCTGAGACTTATATATATACACACACACACCACAGTCCAGGTCCTGACACTTATATATGTACACACACACACACCACAGTCCAGAAACTGAGACTTATATATATAAACAAACACACACCACAGTACAGTAACTGAGACTTATATATATATATATGCACACACACACCACAGTCCAGGCCCTGAGACTTATATATGTATACACACACACCACAGTCCAGAACCTGAGACTTATATAGATAGAAATATATATATACACACACACCACAATCCAGGCCCTGGGACTTATATATATATACACACACACAGCACAGTCCAGAAACTGAGACTTATATATATACACACACAAACACACCACAGTCCGGGCCCTGAGACTTATATATATACACACACACATACCACAGTCCAGACCCTGAGACTTATATATATATATACACACACACACCACAGTCCAGAACCTGTGACTTATATATGTATACACACACACAAACCACAGTCCAGGCCCTGAGACTTATATATATACAAACACACACCACAGCCCAGGCCCTGAGACTTATATATGTCTACACACACACCACAGTCCAGAACCTGAGATTTATATATGTACACACACACACAAACCACAGTCCAGTCCCTGAGACTTATATATATGCACACACACACCACAGCCCAGGCCCTGAGACTTATATATGTATACACACACACCACCGTCCAGAACCTGAGACTTATATATACACACACACACGCACCACAGTCCAGGCTCTGAGACTTATATATATACACACACACACATCACAGTCCAGGGCCTGAGACCTATATATATATACACACATACCACGGTCCAGGCCCAGAGACTTATATATATCTACACACACACCACAGTCCAGGCCCTGAGACTTATATAGATACACACACACACACCACAGTCCAGGCCCTGAGACTTATATATATAGAAATATATATAGACACACACAACACAGTCCATGCCCTGAGACTTATATATACACACACACACGCACCACAGTCCAGGCTCTGAGACTTATATAGATACACACACACACACCACAGTCCAGGCCCTGAGACATATATATACACACACACACAACAGTCCAGGCACTGAGACATATATAAATACACAGACACACACACCACAGTCCAGCCATGAGACTGATATATATACACACACACACACCACAGCCCCGGCCCTGAGACTTATATATGTACACACATACCACAGTCCAGAAGCTGAGACTTATATATGGATACACACACAGACCACAGTCCAGAACCTGAGACTTATATAGATAGAAATATATATACACACACACACCACAGTCCAGGCCCTGAGACTTATATATGCATAAACACACAGACCACAGTCCAGAACCTGAGACTTATATAGATAGAAATATATATATACACACACATCACAGTCCAAGCCCTGAGACTTATATATATATGCACACACACACCACAGTCCAGAAACTGCGACTTATATATATATATACACACACACATCACAGTCCAGGCCCTGAGACTTATATATATACACACACACACAGCACAGTCCAGGGCCTGAGACCTATATATATACACACACACACCATGGTCCAGGCCCTGAGACTTAATTAGATAGAAATATATATATACACATACACCACAGTCCAGGCCCTGAGACTTATGTATATATACACACACACAGCACAGTACAGAAACTGAGACTTATATATATAAACACACAAACACACCACAGTCCAGGCCCTGAGACTTATATATATGTACACACACATACCACAGTCCAGACCCTGAGACTTATATATATATATGTACACACACACACCACAGTCCAGAACCTGAGACTTATATATGTACACACACACACAAACCACAGTCCAGGCCCTGAGACTTATATATGTATACACACACACCACAGTCCAGACCCTGAGACTTATATAAATATATATACACACACACACCACACTCCAGAACCTGAGACTTATATATATAGAAATATATATATACACACACACCACAGTCCAGGCCCTGAGACCTATATATACAAACACACACACACCACAGTCCAGGCCCTGAGACTTATATATATACACACACACACACCACAGTCCAGGGCCTGAGACCTATATATATACACACCCACCACGGTGCAGGCCCTGAGACTTATATATATCTACACACACACCACAGTCCAGGCCCTGAGACTTATATAGATACACACACAAACAACACAGTCCACGCCCTGAGACATATATATACACACACACACACCACAGTCCAGGCCCTGAGACATATATAAATACACAGACACACACACAGTACAGTCCAGGCCCGGAGACTTATATATATATACACACACACACTCCACAGTCCAGGCCCTGAGACATATATACACACACACATACCACAGTCCAGACCCTGAGACTTATATATATACAAACACACACACACCACGGACCAGGCCCTGAAACTTATATATATACACACACACACACCACAGCCCCGGCCCTGAGACTTATATATGTACACACACACCACAGTCCAGAAACTGAGAATGATATATATATACACACACACACCACAGTCCAGGCCCTGAGACTTATATATGTATACACACACACCACAGTCCAGAAGCTGAGACTTATATAGATAGAAATATATATATACACACACATCACAGTCCAGGCCCTGAGACTTATATATATATGCACACACACACCACAGTCCAGAAACTGAGACTTATATATGTATATACACACACACACCACAGTCCAGAACCTGAGACTTATATATATACACACACAAACACCACAGTTGAGGCCCTGAGACTTATATATATACACACACACACAGCACAGTCCAGGGCCTGAGACCTATATATATACACACACACACCACAGTCCAGGCCCTGAGACTTATATATATATACACACACACACCACGGTCAGGCCCTGAGACTTATATATATATATACACACACACCACAGCCCAAGCCCTGAGACTTATATATGTATACACACACACCACGGTCCAGGCCCTGAGACTTATATAGATACACACACACACACCACATTCCAGGCCCTGAGACATATATATACACACACACACCACAGTCCAGGCCCTGAGACATATATAAATACACAGACACACACACACTACAGTCCAGGCCCGGAGACTTATATATATATACACACACAAACTCCACAGTCCAGGCCCTGAGACATATATATACACACACGTACCACAGTCCAGACCCTGAGACTTATATATATACAAACACACACACACCACGGTCCAGGCCCTGAGACTTATATATATATACACACACACACCACAGTCCAGCCATGAGACTGATATATATACTCACACACACACCACAGCCCCGGCCCTGAGACTTATATATGTACACACACACCACAGTCCAGAAACTGAGACTTATATATTTACACACACACACCACAGTCCAGGCCCTGAGACTTATATATGTGTACACACACACCACAGTCCAGAACCTGAGACTTATATAGATAGAAATATATATATACACACACATCACAGTCCAGGCCCTGAGACTTATATATATATGCACACACACACCACAGTCCAGAAACTGAGACTTATATATATATACACACACACACACCACAGTCCAGGCCCTGAGACTTATATATATGCACACACACACACCACAGTCCAGAACCTGAGACTTATATGTATACACACACACACACCACAGTTGAGGCCCTGAGACTTATATATATACACACACACACAGCACAGTCCAGGGCCTGAGACCTATATATATATATACACACACACCACGGTCCATGCCCTGAGACTTATATAGATAGAAATATATATATACACACACACCACAGTCCAGGCCCTGAGACTTATATATATATACACACACACAGCACAGTACAGAAACTGAGCCTTATATATATACACACACAAACACACCACAGTCCAGGCCCTGAGACTTATATATATGCACACACACACACTACAGTCCAGAACCTGAGACTTATATATGTACACAAACACACAAACCACAGTCCAGGCCCTGAGACTTATATATATACACACACACACCACAGCCCAGGCCCTGAGACTTATATATGTATACACACACACCACAGTCCAGAACCTGAGACTTATATATATAGAAATATATATATACACACACGCCACAGTCCAGGCACTGAGACTTATATATATACACACACACACACCACAGTCCAGGGCCTGAGACCTATATATATACACACACACTACGGTGCAGGCCCTGAGACATACATATATGCACACACACACCACGGACCAGGCCCTGAGACTTATATATATCTACACACACACCACTGTCCAGGCCCTGAGACTTATATAGATACACACACACACAACACAGTCCAGGCCCTGAGACATATATATACACACACACACCACAGTCCAGGCCCTGAGACATATATAAATACACAGACACACACACACTGCAGTCCAGGCCCGGAGACTTATATATATATATACACACACACACTCCACAGTCCAGGCCCTGAGACATATATATACACACACATACCACAGTCCAGACCCTGAGACTTATATATATACAAACACACACACACACCAAGGTCCAGGCCCTGAGACTTATATATATATACACAAACACACCACAGTCCAGCCATGAGACTGATATATATACACACACACACACCACAGCCCCGGCCCTGAGACTTTTATATGTACACACACACCACAGTCCAGAAACTGAGACTTATATATATATACACACACACACCACAGTCCAGGCCCTGAGACTTATATATGTATACACACACACCACAGTCCAGAACCTGAGACTTATATAGATAGAAATATATATATATACACACACACCACAGTCCAGGCCCTGAGACTTATATATATATGCACACACACACCACAGTCCAGAAACTGAGACTTATATATATACACACACACACACACCACAATCCAGGCCCTGAGACTTATATATATATACACACAGTCATACCACAGTCCAGACCCTGAGACTTATATATATACAAACACACACACACCACGGTCCAGGCCCTGAGACTTATATATATATACACACACACACCACAGTCCAGCCATGAGACTGATATATATGCACACACACACACCACATCCCCGGCCCTGAGACTTATATATGTACACACACACCACAGTCCAGAAACTGAGACTTATATATATATACACACACACACCACAGTCCAGGCCCTGAGACTTATATATGTATACACACACACCACAGTCCAGAACCTGAGACTTATATAGATAGATATATATATATACACACACAACACAGTCCAGGCCCTGAGACTTATATATATATGCACACACACATACCACAGTCCAGACCCTGAGACATATATATATATACACACACACACACCACAGTCCAGAACCTGAGACCTATATATGTACACACACACACAAACCACAGTCCAGGCCCTGAGACTTATATATAAACACACACACCACAGCCCAGGCCCTGAGACTTATATATGTATACACACACACCACAGTCCAGAACCTGAGACTTATATATATAGAAATATATATATACACACACACCACAGTCCAGGACCTGAGACTTATATACACACACACACACACACACCACAGTCCAGGCCCTGAGACTTATATATATACACACACACACACCACAGTCGAGGGCCTGAGACCTATACATATACACACACACCACGGTGCAGGCCCTGAGACTTATATATATGCACACACACACCACGGACCAGGCCCTGAGACTTATATATATCTACACACACACCACAGTCCAGGCCCTGAGACTTATATAGATACACACACAAACAACACAGTCCAGGCCCTGAGACATATATAAATACACAGACACACACACACTACAGTCCAAGCCCGGAGACTTATATATATATATATACACACACACTCCACAGTCCAGGCCCTGAGACATATATATACACACACATACCACAGTCCAGACCCTGAGACTTATATATATACAAACACACACACACCACAGTCCAGGCCCTGAGACTTATATATATATACATACACACACTCAGTCCAGCCATGAGACTGATATATATACACACACACACACCACAGCCCCGGCCCTGAGACTTATATATGTACACACACACCACAGTCCAGAAACTGAGACTTATATATATATATACACACACACAACAGTCCAGGCCCTGAGACTTATATATGTTTACAGACATACCACTGTCCAGAACCTGAGACTTATATAGATAGAAATATATATATACACACACACCACAGTCCAGGCCCTGAGACTTATATATATATGCACACACACACCACAGTCCAGAAACTGAGACTTATATATATACACACACACACACACCACAATCCAGGCCCTGAGACTTATATATATACACACTGTCATACCACAGTCCAGACCCTGAGACTTATATATATATATACACACACACACCACAGTCCAGAACCTGAGACTTATATATATACACACACACACACCACAGTTGAGGCCCTGAGACTTATATATATACACACACACACAGCACAGTCCAGGGCCTGAGACCTATATATATACACACACACACCACGGTCCAGGCCGTGAGACTTATATATATACACACACACACCACGGTCCAGGCCCTGAGACTTATATATATATACACACACACCACAGTCCAGGCCCTGAGACTTATATATATATACACACACACACACACCACAGTCCAGGGCCTGAGACTTATATATATACACTCACACACCACAGTCCAGGCCCTGAGACATATATAAATACACAGACACACACCCAGAACAGTCCAAGCCCTGAGACTTATATATATATATACACACACACATACCACAGTCCAGGCCCTGAGACGTATATATACACACACATACCACAGTCCAGACCCTGAGACTTATATATATACAAACACACACACACCACGGTCCATGCCCTGAGACTTATATATATATGCAAACACACACCACAATCCAGCCATGAGACAGATATATATACACACACACACACACCACAGTCCAGAGCCTGAGACTTATATATATATACACATAGACAGCACGGTCCAGGCCCTGAGACTTATATATATACACTCACACACCACAGTCCAGGTCCTGAGACATATATGTATACACAGCAAAGTCCAGTCCCCGAGACGTATATATATATACAAACACACACACCACAGTCCCGACCCAGAGACTTATATATATACACACACACCACAGGCCAGGCCCTTAGACGTATATATAGGTATATATATACACACACACCACAGACCAGTCCCCGAGACTTATATATGTATATACACAAACACACCACAGTCCAGACCCTGCGACTTATATATATATACACACACACACACCACAGTCCAGGCCCTGTGACTTAGATATGTATACACACACACACCACAGTCCAGAAACTGAGACTTATATATATACACACACACACACACCACAGTCCAGGCCCTGAGACTTATATATGTATACACACACACACCACAGTCCAGAAACTTAGATTTATATATATACACACACACACACCACAGTCCAGAAACTGAGACTTATATATATATACACACACACACCACAGTCCAGAAACTTAGACTTATATATATCCACACACACACACACCACAGTCCAGAAACTGAGACTTATATATATACACACACACCACAGTCCAGAAACTGAGACTTATATATATATACACACACACACAACAGTCCAGAAACTGAGACTTATATACATACACAAACACACACACACACACACCACAGTCCAGGCCCTGAGACCTATATATAGATATATATATATACACACACACCACAGTCCAGGCCCTGCCACGTATATATATACACACACACACACCACTTTCCAGGCCCTGAGACTTATATATAGATATATATATATATACACACACACCACATTCCAGGCCCTGAGACGTAGACATATATACACACACACCACAGTCCAGGCCCTGAGCCTTATATATATATATACACACACACACCACAGTGCAGACCCTGAGACTTATATTTATATACACACACCACAGTCCAGTCCCTGAGACTTATATATATATATAGACACACAAACCACAGTCCAGGCCCTGAGACTTATATATATATATATATACACACACATCACAGTCCAGGCCCTGAGACTTATATATATACACACACACACACGACAGTCCAGGCCCTGAGACTTATATATATATATATATACACACACAAACCACTGTCCAGGCCCTGAGACTTATATATATGTACACACACACACACACCACAGTCCAGAAGCTGAGACTTATATATATACACACAAACACCACTGTCCAGACCCTGAGACACATATATATGTGCACACACACACCCACACCACAGTCCAGGCCCTGAGTCTTATATGCACACACACACCACAGTCCAGGCACTTAGACTTATATATATTGATATATACACACACACACCACAGTCCAGGCCCTGAGACTTATATATATATATATATACACACACTCACACACACTGCAGTCCAGGCCCTGAGACTTATACACACACACACACACACACATTACACTCCAGGCCTTGAGTCTTATATATATTTATATATACACACACACATCACAGTCCAGGCCCTGAGACTGATATATATATATATACACACACACACTACTGACCAGGCCCTGAGACCTATATATATATACACACACACACAACAGTCCAGGCCATGAGACTTATATATATACACACACACACACCACAGTCCAGGCCCTGAGACTTATATATAGGTATATATATACACACACACCACAGTCCAGGCCCCGAGACATATATATATATATACACACACACACCACAGTCCAGGCCCTGAGACTTATATATATACACACACAGACACACCACAGTCCAGACCCTTAGACTTATATAAATATATGCACACACACACCACAGTCCAGGCCCTGAGACTTATATATTTATATACACACACACCACAGTCCAGGCCCTGAGACTTATATATTTATACACTCACACACCACACTCCAGGCCCTGAGACATATGTATATATATATTTATATATATATATATATATATATATATATATATATATATATATATATATATATATATATACACACACACCACAGTCCAGACCCTGAGACGTATATATACACACACACACACCACAGTCCAGGCCCTGAGACTTATATATATACACACACACATACCACAGTCCAGGCCCTGTGACTTATATATATATATACACACACACCACAGTCCAGAAACTGAGACTTATATATATACACACTCACACACACTAGTCAAGGCCCTGAGACTTATATATATATACACACACACAGCACAGTCCAGAAACTTAGACTTATATATATACACACACAGACACCACAGTCCAGAAACTGAGACTTATATATATACACACACACACACCACAGTCCATGCCCTGAGTCTTATATATGTATACACACACGCACCACAGTCCTGAAACTGAGACTTATCTATACACACACACTACACACACCACAGTCCAGAAACTGAGACTTATATATATACACACACACACAACACAGTCCAGAAACTGAGACTTATATATATATATATACACACACACACAAAAGTCCAGAAACTGAGACTTATATACATACACACACACACACACACACACACACCACAGTCCAGAAACTGAGACTTATATATATACACACACGCACACCACAGTCCAGAAACTGAGACATATATATAGACACACACAAATACCACAGTCCCGAAACTGAGACTTATATATATATACAAAAACACACCACAGTTCAGAAACTGAGACTTATATATATACACACACAACAGTCCAGGCCCTGAGAACTATATTTCTATACACACACACACACCACAGTCCAGAAACTGAGACATTTATATATATACACACACCACAGTCCCGGCCCTGAGACTTATATATGTATACAAACATACCACAGTCCAGAACCTGAGACTTATATATATAGAAATATATATATACACACACACCACAGTCCAGGCCCTGAGACTTATATATATATACACACACACACCACAGTCCAGAAACTGGGACTTGGATATATACACACACACACACCACAGTCCACGCCCTGAGACTTATATATATACACACACACATACCACAGTCCAGACCCTGAGACGTATATATGTATACACACACACGAACCACAGTCCAGGCCCTGAGACTTATATATATACACACACACACCACAGCCCAGGCACTGAGACTTATATATATATACACACACATACCACAGTCCAGAAACTGAGACTTATATATGTAAACACACACACAAACCACTGTCCTGGCCCTGAGACTTATATAAATATACATACACACACACCACTGTCCAGGCCCTGAGACTTATATATATATATATACACACACACCACAGTACAGGCCCTGAGACTTATATATGTATACACACACACACACCACAGTCCAGAAACTGAGACTTATATATACATACACACACACACCACAGTCCAGAAACTGAGACTTATATATATACACACACACACACCACAGTCCAGGCCCTGAGACTTATATATGTATACACACACACACACCACAGTCCAGGCCCTGATACCTATATATATACACTCCCACACACCACAGTCCAGAAATTGAGACTGATATATATATACACACACACACCACAGTCCAGAAACTGAGACTTATATATATACACACACACACACCACAGTCCAGACACTGAGACTATATATATATACACACACACACCACAGTCCAGAAACTGAGACTTATATATATACACACACACACACCACAGTCCAGGCCCTTTGACTTATATATATATACACACACACACCACAGTCCAGAAACTGAGACTTATATATATACACACACACACACACCACAGTCCATGCCCTGAGTCTTATATATGTATACACACACACACCACAGTCCAGAAACTGAGACTTATCTATATACACACACACACACACCACAGTCCAGAAACTGAGACTTATATATATACACACACACACAACACAGTCCAGAAACTGAGACCTATATATATATACACACACACACAAAAGTCCAGAAACTGAGACTTATATACATACACACACACACACACACACCACAGTCCAGAAACTGAGACTTACATATATATATACACACGCACACCACAGTCCATAAACTGAGACATATGTATAGACACACACAAATACCACAGTCCAGAAACTGAGACTTATATATATATACACAAACACACCACAGTTCAGAAACTGAGACTTATATATATATATACACACACACACCACAGTCCAGGCCCTGAGAACTATATTTCTATACACACACACACACCACAGTCCAGAAACTGAGACATTTATCTATATACACACACCACAGTCCAGGCCCTGAGACATATATATGTATACAAACATACCACAGTCCAGAACCTGAGACTTATATATATGGAAATATATATATACACACACACCACAGTCCAGGCCCTGAGACTTATATATATATACACACACACACACCACAGTCCAGGCCCTGTGACTTATATATATATACACACACACACCACAGTCCAGAAACTGAGACTAAAATATATACACACACACACACCACAGTCCATGCCCTGAGTCTTATATATGTATACACACACACCACAGTCCAGAAACTGAGACTTATCTATACACACACACACACACACACCACAGTCCAGAAACTGAGACTTATATATATACACACACACACAACACAGTCCAGAAACTGAGACTTATATATATATACACACACACACAAAAGTCCAGAAACTGAGACTCATATACATACACACACACACACACACACACACCACAGTCCAGAAACTGAGACTTATATATATACACACACGCACACCACAGTCCAGAAACTGAGACATATATATACACACACACAAATACCACAGTCCAGAAACTGAGACTTATATATATATACAAAAACACACCACAGTTCAGAAACTGAGACTTATATATATACACACACAACAGTCCAGGCCCTGAGAACTATATTTCTATACACACACACACACCACAGTCCAGAAACTGAGACATTTATATATATACACACACCACAGTCCCGGCCCTGAGACTTATATATGTATACAAACATACCACAGTCCAGAACCTGAGACTTATATATATATAGAAATATATATATACACACACACCACAGTCCAGGCCCTGAGACTTATATATATATACACACACACACCACAGTCCAGAAACTGGGACTTGGATATATACACACACACACACCACAGTCCACGCCCTGAGACTTATATATATACACACACACATACCACAGTCCAGACCCTGAGACGTATATATGTATACACACACACGAACCACAGTCCAGGCCCTGAGACTTATATATATACACACACACACCACAGCCCAGGCACTGAGACTTATATATATATACACACACATACCACAGTCCAGAAACTGAGACTTATATATGTAAACACACACACAAATCACTGTCCTGGCCCCGAGACTTATATAAATATACATACACACACACCATTGTCCAGGCCCTGAGACTTATATATATATATACACACACACACCACAGTCCAGGCCCTGAGATTTATATATGTATACACACACACACACCACAGTCCAGAAACTGAGACTTATATATACATACACACACACACCACAGTCCAGAAACTGAGACTTATATATATACACACACACACACCACAGTCCAGGCCCTGAGACTTATATATGTATACACACACACACACCACAGTCCAGGCCCTGATACCTATATATATACACACACACGCACCACAGTCCAGAAATTGAGACTGATATATATATACACACACACACCACAGTCCAGAAACTGAGACTTATATATATACACACACACACACCACAGTCCAGACACTGAGACTATATATATATACACACACACACCACAGTCCAGAAACTGAGACTTATATATATACACACACACACACCACAGTCCAGGCCCTTTGACTTATATATATATACACACACACACCACAGTCCAGAAACTGAGACTTATATATATACACACACACACACCACAGTCCATGCCCTGAGTCTTATATATGTATACACACACACACCACAGTCCAGAAACTGAGACTTATCTATATACACACACACACACACCACAGTCCAGGCCCTGAGAACTATATTTCTATACACACACACACACCACAGTCCAGAAACTGAGACATTTATCTATATACACACACCACAGTCCAGGCCCTGAGACTTATATATATATACACACACACACCACAGTCCAGAAACTGGGACTTGTATATATCAACACACACACACCACAGTCCACGCCCTGAGACTTATATATATACACACACACATACCACAGTCCAGACCCTGAGACTTATATATGTATACACACACACGAACCACAGTCCAGGCCCTGAGATTTATATATATACACACACACACCACAGCCCAGGCACTGAGACTTATATATATATACACACACATACCACAGTCCAGACCCTGAGACTTATATATGTATACACACACACAAACCACTGTCCTGGCCCTGAGACTTATATAAATATACATACACACACACCACAGTCCAGGCCCTGAGACTTATATATATATATACACACACACACCACAGTCCAGGCCCTGAGACTTATATATGTATACACACACACACACCACAGTCCAGAAACTGTGACTTATATATACATACACACACACACCACAGTCCAGAAATTGAGACTTATATATATACACACACACACACCACAGTCCAGGCCCTGAGACTTATATATGTATACACACACACACACCACAGTCCAGGCCCTGATACCTATATATGTACACACACACACACCACAGTCCAGAAACTGAGATTTATATATATATACACACACACACCACAGTCCAGAAACTGAGACTTATATAGATACACACACACACACCACAGTCCAGGCCCCGCGACCTATATATATACACACACACATACCACAGTCCAGACCCTGAGACTTATATATATATATACACACACTGACCACAGTCCAGAAACTGAGACTATATGTATATAAACACACACACCACAGTCCAGAAACTGAGACTTATATATATACACACACACACACCACAGTCCAGGCCCTGTGACTTATATATATATACACACACACACCACAGTCCAGAAACTGAGACTTATATATATATACACACTCACACACACCAGTCCAGGCCCTGAGACTTATATATATATACACTCACACAGCACAGTCCAGAAACTTAGACTTATATATATACACACACAGACACCACAGTCCAGAAACTGAGACTTATATATATACACACACACACACCACAGTCCAGACACTGAGACTATATATATATACACACACACACCACAGTCCAGAAACTGAGACTTATATATATACACACACACACACCACAGTCCAGGCCCTGTGACTTATATATATATACACACACACACCACAGTCCAGAAACTGAGACTTATATATATACACAAACACACCACAGTTCAGAATCTGAGACTTATATATATACACACACACACCACAGTCCAGGCCCTGAGAACTATATTTCTATACACACACACACACACCACAGTCCAGAAACTGAGACATTTATATATATACACACCCCACAGTCCAGGCCCTGAGACTAATATATGTATACAAACATACCACAGTCCAGAACCTGAGACTTATATATATAGAAATATATATATACACACACACCACAGTCCAGGCCCTGAGACGTATATATATATACACACACACACCACAGTCCAGAAACTGGGACTTGTATATATCAACACACACACACCACAGTCCACGCCCTGAGACTTATATATATACACACACACATACCACAGTCCAGACCCTGAGACTTATATATGTATACACACACACGAACCACAGTCCAGGCCCTGAGACTTATATATATACACACACACACCACAGCCCAGGCACTGAGACTTATATATATATACGCACACATACCACAGTCCAGACCCTGAGACTTATATATGTATACACACACACAAACCACTGTCCTGGCCCTGAGACTTATATAAATATACATACACACACACCACAGTCCAGGCCCTGAGACTTATATATGTATACACACACACACACCACAGTCCAGAAACTGTGACTTATATATACATACACACACACACCACAGTCCAGAAATTGAGACTTATATATATACACACACACACACCACAGTCCAGGCCCTGAGACTTATATATGTATACACACACACACACCACAGTCCAGGCCCTGATACCTATATATGTACACACACACACACCACAGTCCAGAAACTGAGACTTATATATATATACACACACACACCACAGTCCAGAAACTGAGACTTATATAGATACACACACACACACCACAGTCCAGGCCCCGCGACCTATATATATACACACACACATACCACAGTCCAGACCCTGAGACTTATATATATACACACAAACACCACTGTCCACACCCTGAGACACATATATATGTGCACACACACACCCACACCACAGTCCAGGCCCTGAGTCTTATATGCACACACACACCACAGTCCAGGCCCTTAGACTTATATATATTGATATATACACACACACACCACAGTCCAGGCCCTGAGACTTATATATATATATATACACACACTCACACACACTGCAGTCCAGGCCCTGAGACTTATACACACACACACACACACATTACACTCCAGGCCTTGAGTCTTATATATATTTATATATACACACACACATCACAGTCCAGGCCCTGAGACTGATATATATATATACACACACACACACTACTGACCAGGCCCTGAGACCTATATATATATACACACACACACAACAGTCCAGGCCATGAGACTTATATATATACACACACACACCACAGTCCAGAAACTGGGACTTGTATATATCAACACACACACACCACAGTCCACGCCCTGAGACTTATATATATACACACACACATACCACAGTCCAGACCCTGAGACTTATATATGTATACACACACACGAACCACAGTCCAGGCCCTGAGATTTATATATATACACACACACACACCACAGCCCAGGCACTGAGACTTATATATATATACACACACATACCACAGTCCAGACCCTGAGACTTATATATGTATACACACACACAAACCACTGTCCTGGCCCTGAGACTTATATAAATATACATACACACACACCACAGTCCAGGCCCTGAGACTTATATATATATATACACACACACACCACAGTCCAGGCCCTGAGACTTATATATGTATACACACACACACACCACAGTCCAGCAACTGTGACTTATATATACATACACACACACACCACAGTCCAGAAATTGAGACTTATATATGTATACACACACACACACCACAGTCCAGGCCCTGATACCTATATATGTACACACACACACACCACAGTCCAGAAACTGAGATTTATATATATATACACACACACACCACAGTCCAGAAACTGAGACTTATATAGATACACACACACACACCACAGTCCAGGCCCCGCGACCTATATATATACACACACACATACCACAGTCCAGACCCTGAGACTTATATATATATATACACACACTGACCACAGTCCAGAAACTGAGACTATATGTATATAAACACACACACCACAGTCCAGAAACTGAGACTTATATATATACACACACACACACCACAGTCCAGGCCCTGTGACTTATATATATATACACACACACACCACAGTCCAGAAAATGAGACTTATATATATATACACACTCACACACACCAGTCCAGGCCCTGAGACTTATATATATATACACTCACACAGCACAGTCCAGAAACTTAGACTTATATATATACACACACAGACACCACAGTCCAGAAACTGAGACTTATATATATACACACACACACACCACAGTCCAGACACTGAGACTATATATATATACACACACACACCACAGTCCAGAAACTGAGACTTATATATATACACACACACACACCACAGTCCAGGCCCTGTGACTTATATATATATACACACACACACCACAGTCCAGAAACTGAGACTTATATATATACACAAACACACCACAGTTCAGAATCTGAGACTTATATATATACACACACACACCACAGTCCAGGCCCTGAGAACTATATTTCTATACACACACACACACACCACAGTCCAGAAACTGAGACATTTATATATATACACACCCCACAGTCCAGGCCCTGAGACTAATATATGTATA
Organism: Heterodontus francisci; assembly: GCF_036365525.1. Classification (NCBI taxonomy): domain Eukaryota; kingdom Metazoa; phylum Chordata; class Chondrichthyes; order Heterodontiformes; family Heterodontidae; genus Heterodontus; species Heterodontus francisci. Next base: position 896,886 of record NW_027140744.1, read on the forward strand.
CAAACATACCACAGTCCAGAACCTGAGACTTATATATATAGAAATATATATATACACACACACCACAGTCCAGGCCCTGAGACGTATATATATATACACACACACACACCACAGTCCAGAAACTGGGACTTGTATATATCAACACACACACACCACAGTCCACGCCCTGAGACTTATATATATACACACACACATACCACAGTCCAGACCCTGAGACTTATATATGTATACACACACACGAACCACAGTCCAGGCCCTGAGACTTATATATATACACACACACACCACAGCCCAGGCACTGAGACTTATATATATATACACACACATACCACAGTCCAGAAACTGAGACTTATATATGTAAACACACACACAAACCACTGTCCTGGCCCCGAGACTTATATAAATATACATACACACACACCACTGTCCAGGCCCTGAGACTTATATATATATATACACACACACACCACAGTCCAGGCCCTGAGATTTATATATGTATACACACACACACACCACAGTCCAGAAACTGAGACTTATATATACATACACACACACACCACAGTCCAGAAACTGAGACTTATATATATACACACACACACACCACAGTCCAGGCCCTGAGACTTATATATATATACACACACACACACCACAGTCCAGGCCCTGATACCTATATATATACACACACACACACCACAGTCCAGACACTGAGACTATATATATATACACACACACACCACAGTCCAGAAACTGAGACTTATATATATACACACACACACACCACAGTCCAGGCCCTTTGACTTATATATATATACACACACACACCACAGTCCAGAAACTGAGACTTATATATATACACACACACACACCACAGTCCATGCCCTGAGTCTTATATATGTATACACACACACACACCACAGTCCAGAAACTGAGACTTATCTATATACACACACACACACACCACAGTCCAGAAACTGAGACTTATATATATATACACACACACACACAACACAGTCCAGAAACTGAGACCTATATATATATACACACACACACAAAAGTCCAGAAACTGAGACTTATATACATACACACACACACACACACACCACAGTCCAGAAACTGAGACTTACATATATATATACACACGCACACCACAGTCCATAAACTGAGACATATGTATAGACACACACAAATACCACAGTCCAGAAACTGAGACTTATATATATATACACAAACACACCACAGTTCAGAAACTGAGACTTATATATATACACACACACACCACAGTCCAGGCCCTGAGAACTATATTTCTATACACACACACACACCACAGTCCAGAAACTGAGACATTTATCTATATACACACACCACAGTCCAGGCCCTGAGACATATATATGTATACAAACATACCACAGTCCAGAACCTGAGACTTATATATATGGAAATATATATATACACACACACCACAGTCCAGGCCCTGAGACTTATATATATATACACACACACACACCACAGTCCAGAAACTGGGACTTGTATATATCAACACACACACCACAGTCCAGGCCCTGAGAACTATATTTCTATATACACACACACACACCACAGTCCAGAAACTGAGACATTTATCTATATACACACACCACAGTCCACGCCCTGAGACTTATATATGTATATACACACACAAACCACAGTCCAGGCCCTGAGATTTATACATATACACACACACACCACAGCCCAGGCACTGAGACTTATATATATATACACACACATACCACAGTCCAGACCCTGAGACTTATATATGTATACACACACACAAACCACTGTGCTGGCCCTGAAACTTATATAAATATACATACACACACACCACAGTCCAGGCCCTGAGACTTATATATATATATACACACACACACCACAGTCCAGGCCCTGAGACTTATATATGTATACACACACACACACCACAGTCCAGGCCCTGATACCTATATATGTACACACACACACACCACAGTCCAGAAACTGAGATTTATATATATATACACACACACACCACAGTCCAGAAACTGAGACTTATATAGATACACACACACACACCACAGTCCAGGCCCCGCGACCTATATATATACACACGCACATACCACAGTCCAAACCCTGAGACTTATATATATATATACACACACTGACCACAGTCCAGAAACTGAGACTATATGTATATAAACACACACACCACAGTCCAGAAACTGAGACTTATATATATACACACACACACACCACAGTCCAGGCCCTGTGACTTATATATATATACACACACACACCACAGTCCAGAAACTGAGACTTATATATATATACACACTCACACACACCAGTCCAGGCCCTGAGACTTATATATATATACACTCACACAGCACAGTCCAGAAACTTAGACTTATATATATACACACACAGACACCACAGTCCAGAAACTGAGACTTATATATATACACACACACACACCACAGTCCAGACACTGAGACTATATATATATACACACACACACACCACAGTCCAGAAACTGAGACTTATATATATACACACACACACACCACAGTCCAGGCCCTGTGACTTATATATATATACACACACACACCACAGTCCAGAAACTGAGACTTATATATATACACAAACACACCACAGTTCAGAATCTGAGACTTATATATATACACACACACACCACAGTCCAGGCCCTGAGAACTATATTTCTATACACACACACACACACCACAGTCCAGAAACTGAGACATTTATATATATACACACCCCACAGTCCAGGCCCTGAGACTAATATATGTATACAAACATACCACAGTCCAGAACCTGAGACTTATATATATAGAAATATATATATACACACACACCACAGTCCAGGCCCTGAGACGTATATATATATACACACACACACCACAGTCCAGAAACTGGGACTTGTATATATCAACACACACACACCACAGTCCACGCCCTGAGACTTATATATATACACACACACATACCACAGTCCAGACCCTGAGACTTATATATGTATACACACACACGAACCACAGTCCAGGCCCTGAGACTTATATATATACACACACACACCACAGCCCAGGCACTGAGACTTATATATATATACACACACATACCACAGTCCAGACCCTGAGACTTATATATGTATACACACACACAAACCACTGTCCTGGCCCTGAGACTTATATAAATATACATACACACACACCACAGTCCAGGCCCTGAGACTTATATATGTATACACACACACACACCACAGTCCAGAAACTGTGACTTATATATACATACACACACACACCACAGTCCAGAAATTGAGACTTATATATATACACACACACACACCACAGTCCAGGCCCTGAGACTTATATATGTATACACACACACACACCACAGTCCAGGCCCTGATACCTATATATGTACACACACACACACCACAGTCCAGAAACTGAGACTTATATATATATACACACACACACCACAGTCCAGAAACTGAGACTTATATAGATACACACACACACACCACAGTCCAGGCCCCGCGACCTATATATATACACACACACATACCACAGTCCAGACCCTGAGACTTATATATATATATACACACACTGACCACAGTCCAGAAACTGAGACTATATGTATATACACACACACACCACAGTCCAGAAACTGAGACTTATATATATATACACACACACACCACAGTCCAGGCCCTGTGACTTATATATATATACACACACACACCACAGTCCAGAAACTGAGACTTATATATATACACACTCACACACACCAGTCCAGGCCCTGAGACTTATATATATATACACACACACAGCACAGTCCAGAAACTTAGACTTATATATATACACACACAGACACCACAGTCCAGAAACTGAGACTTATATATATACACACACACACACCACAGTCCAGACACTGAGACTATATATATATAAACACACACAACACAGTCCAGAAACTGAGACTGATATATATACACACACACACACCACAGTCCAGGCCCTGTGACTTATATATATATACACACACACACCACAGTCCAGAAACTGAGACTTATATATACACAAACACACCACAGTTCAGAAACTGAGACTAAGATATATACACACACAACAGTCCAGGCCCTGAGAACTATATTTCTATACACACACACACACACCACAGTCCAGAAACTGAGACTTATATATGTATACAAACATACCACAGTCCAGAACCTGAGACTTATATATATAGAAATATATATATACACACACACCACAGTCCAGGCCCTGAGACTTATATATATATACACACACACACCACAGTCCAGAAACTGGGACTTGGATATATACACACATACACACCACAGTCCACGCCCTGAGACTTATATATATACACACACACATACCACAGTCCAGACCCTGAGACGTATATATGTATACACACACACGAACCACAGTCCAGGCCCTGAGACTTATATATATACACACACACACCACAGCACAGGCACTGAGACTTATATATATATACACACACATACCACAGTCCAGAAACTGAGACTTATATATGTAAACACACACACAAACCACTGTCCTGGCCCCGAGACTTATATATATATATACACACACACCACAGTCCAGGCCCTGAGATTTATATATGTATACACACACACACACCACAGTCCAGAAACTGAGAATTATATATACATACACACACACACCACAGTCCAGAAACTGAGACTTATATATATACACACACACACACCACAGTCCAGGCCCTGAGACTTATATATGTATACACACACACACACACCACAGTCCAGGCCCTGATACCTATATATATACACACACACACACACCACAGTCCAGAAATTGAGACTGATATATATATACACACACACACCACAGTCCAGAAACTGAGACTTATATATATACACACACACACACCACAGTCCAGACACTGAGACTATATATATATACACACACACACCACGGTCCAGAAACTGAGACTTATATATATACACACACACACACCACAGTCCAGGCCCTTTGACTTATATATATATACACACACACACCACAGTCCAGAAACTGAGACTTATATATATACACACACACACACCACAGTCCATGCCCTGAGTCTTATATATGTATACACACACACACCACAGTCCAGAAACTGAGACTTATCTATATACACACACACACACACCACAGTCCAGAAACTGAGACTTATATATATACACACACACACAACACAGTCCAGAAACTGAGACCTATATATATATACACACACACACAAAAGTCCAGAAACTGAGACTTATATACATACACACACACACACCACAGTCCATGCCCTGAGTCTTATATATGTATACACACACACACCACAGTCCAGAAACTGAGACTTATCTATATACACACACACACACACCACAGTCCAGAAACTGAGACTTATATATATACACACACACACAACACAGTCCAGAAACTGAGACCTATATATATATACACACACACACAAAAGTCCAGAAACAGAGACTTATATACATACACACACACACACACACACCACAGTCCAGAAACTGAGACTTACATATATATATACACACGCACACCACAGTCCATAAACTGAGACATATGTATAGACACACACAAATACCACAGTCCAGAAACTGAGACTTATATATATATACACAAACACACCACAGTCCAGGCCCTGAGAACAATATTTCTATACACACACACACACCACAGTCCAGAAACTGAGACATTTATCTATATACACACACCACAGTCCAGGCCCTGAGACATATATATGTATACAAACATACCACAGTCCAGAACCTGAGACTTATATATATGGAAATATATATATACACACACACCACAGTCCAGGCCCTGAGACTTATATATATATACACACACACACCACAGTCCAGAAACTGGGACTTGTATATATCAACACACACACACCACAGTCCACGCCCTGAGACTTATATATATACACAAACACATACCACAGTCCAGACCCTGAGACTTATATATGTATACACACACACGAACCACAGTCCAGGCCCTGAGATTTATATATATACACACACACACCACAGCCCAGGCACTGAGACTTATATATATATACACACACATACCACAGTCCAGACCCTGAGACTTATATATGTATATACACACACAAACCACTGTCCTGGCCCTGAGACTTATATAAATATACATGCACACACACCACAGTCCAGGCCCTGAGACTTATATATATATATACACACACACACCACAGTCCAGGCCCTGAGACTTTTATATATATACACACACACACACCACAGTCCAGGCCCTGTGACTTATATATATATACACACACACACCACAGTCCAGAAACTGAGACTTATATATACACAAACACACCACAGTTCAGAAACTGAGACTTATATATATACACACACAACAGTCCAGGCCCTGAGAACTATATTTCTATACACACACACACACACCACAGTCCAGAAACTGAGACTTATATATGTATACAAACATACCACAGTCCAGAACCTGAGACTTATATATATAGAAATATATATATACACACACACCACAGTCCAGGCCCTGAGACTTATATATATATATACACACACACACCACAGTCCAGAAACTGGGACTTGGATATATACACACATACACACCACAGTCCACGCCCTGAGACTTATATATATACACACACACATACCACAGTCCAGACCCTGAGACGTATATATGTATACACACACACGAACCACAGTCCAGGCCCTGAGACTTATATATATACACACACACACCACAGCACAGGCACTGAGACTTATATATATATACACACACATACCACAGTCCAGAAACTGAGACTTATATATGTAAACACACACACAAACCACTGTCCTGGCCCCGAGACTTATATAAATATACATACACACACACCACTGTCCAGGCCCTGAGACTTATATATATATATACACACACACCACAGTCCAGGCCCTGAGATTTATATATGTATACACACACACACACCACAGTCCAGAAACTGAGAATTATATATACATACACACACACACCACAGTCCAGAAACTGAGACTTATATATATACACACACACACACCACAGTCCAGGCCCTGAGACTTATATATGTATACACACACACACACACCACAGTCCAGGCCCTGATACCTATATATATACACACACACACACCACAGTCCAGAAATTGAGACTGATATATATATACACACACACACCACAGTCCAGAAACTGAGACTTATATATATACACACACACACACCACAGTCCAGACACTGAGACTATATATATATACACACACACACCACGGTCCAGAAACTGAGACTTATATATATACACACACACACACCACAGTCCAGGCCCTTTGACTTATATATATATACACACACACACCACAGTCCAGAAACTGAGACTTATATATATACACACACACACACCACAGTCCATGCCCTGAGTCTTATATATGTATACACACACACACCACAGTCCAGAAACTGAGACTTATCTATATACACACACACACACACCACAGTCCAGAAACTGAGACTTATATATATACACACACACACAACACAGTCCAGAAACTGAGACCTATATATATATACACACACACACAAAAGTCCAGAAACTGAGACTTATATACATACACACACACACACCACAGTCCATGCCCTGAGTCTTATATATGTATACACACACACACCACAGTCCAGAAACTGAGACTTATCTATATACACACACACACACACCACAGTCCAGAAACTGAGACTTATATATATACACACACACACAACACAGTCCAGAAACTGAGACCTATATATATATACACACACACACAAAAGTCCAGAAACTGAGACTTATATACATACACACACACACACACACACCACAGTCCAGAAACTGAGACTTACATATATATATACACACGCACACCACAGTCCATAAACTGAGACATATGTATAGACACACACAAATACCACAGTCCAGAAACTGAGACTTATATATATATACACAAACACACCACAGTCCAGGCCCTGAGAACTATATTTCTATACACACACACACACCACAGTCCAGAAACTGAGACATTTATCTATATACACACACCACAGTCCAGGCCCTGAGACATATATATGTATACAAACATACCACAGTCCAGAACCTGAGACTTATATATATGGAAATATATATATACACACACACCACAGTCCAGGCCCTGAGACTTATATATATATACACACACACACCACAGTCCAGAAACTGGGACTTGTATATATCAACACACACACACCACAGTCCACGCCCTGAGACTTATATATATACACACACACATACCACAGTCCAGACCCTGAGACTTATATATGTATACACACACACGAACCACAGTCCAGGCCCTGAGATTTATATATATACATACACACACCACAGCCCAGGCACTGAGACTTATATATATATACACACACATACCACAGTCCAGACCCTGAGACTTATATATGTATACACACACACAAACCACTGTCCTGGCCCTGAGACTTATATAAATATACATACACACACACCACAGTCCAGGCCCTGAGACTTATATATATATATACACACACACACCACAGTCCAGGCCCTGAGACTTATATATGTATACACACACACACACCACAGTCCAGAAACTGTGACTTATATATACATACACACACACACCACAGTCCAGAAATTGAGACTTATATATATACACACACACACACCACAGTCCAGGCCCTGAGACTTATATATGTATACACACACACACACCACAGTCCAGGCCCTGATACCTATATATGTACACACACACACACCACAGTCCAGAAACTGAGATTTATATATATACACACACACACACCACAGTCCAGAAACTGAGACTTATATAGATACACACACACACACCACAGTCCAGGCCCCGCGACCTATATATATACACACACACATACCACAGTCCAGACCCTGAGACTTATATCACCACAGTCCAGGCCCTGAGACTTATATATATATACACACACACACCACAGTCCAGAAACTGGGACTTGTATATATCAACACACACACACCACAGTCCACGCCCTGAGACTTATATATATACACACACACATACCACAGTCCAGACCCTGAGACTTATATATGTATACACACACACGAACCACAGTCCAGGCCCTGAGACTTATATATATACACACACACACCACAGCCCAGGCACTGAGACTTATATATATATATACACACACATACCACAGTCCAGACCCTGAGACTTATATATGTATACACACACACAAACCACTGTCCTGGCCCTGAGACTTATATAAATATACATACACACACACCACAGTCCAGGCCATGAGACTTATATATGTATACACACACCACAGTCCAGAAACTGTGACTTATATATACATACACACACACACCACAGTCCAGAAATTGAGACTTATATATATACACACACACACACCACAGTCCAGGCCCTGAGACTTATATATGTATACACACACACACACCACAGTCCAGGCCCTGATACCTATATATGTACACACACACACACCACAGTCCAGAAACTGAGACTTATATATATATACACACACACACCACAGTCCAGAAACTGAGACTTATATAGATACACACACACACGCCACAGTCCAGGCCCCGCGACCTATATATATACACACACACATACCACAGTCCAGACCCTGAGACTTATATATATATATACACACACTGACCACAGTCCAGAAACTGAGACTATATGTATATACACACACACACCACAGTCCAGAAACTGAGACTTATATATATATACACACACACACCACAGTCCAGGCCCTGTGACTTATATATATATACACACACACACCACAGTCCAGAAACTGAGACTTATATATATACACACTCACACACACCAGTCCAGGCCCTGAGACTTATATATATATACACACACTCAGCACAGTCCAGAAACTTAGACTTATATATATACACACACAGACACCACAGTCCAGAAACTGAGACTTATATATATACACACACACACACCACAGTCCAGACACTGAGACTATATATATATACACACACACAACACAGTCCAGAAACTGAGACTGATATATATACACACACACACACCACAGTCCAGGCCCTGTGACATATATATATATACACACACACACCACAGTCCAGAAACTGAGACTTATATATACACAAACACACCACAGTTCAGAAACTGAGACTTATATATATACACACACACACCACAGTCCAGGCCCTGAGAACTATATTTCTATACACACACACACACCACAGTCCAGAAACTGCGACATTTATATATATACACACCCCACAGTCCAGGCCCTGAGACTTATATATGTATACAAACATACCACAGTCCAGAACCTGAGACTTATATATATAGAAATATATATATACACACACACCACAGTCCAGGCCCTGAGACTTATATATATATACACACACACACCACAGTCCAGAAACTGGGACTTGTATATATCAACACACACACACCACAGTCCACGCCCTGAGACTTATATATATATATACACACACACGAACCACAGTCCAGGCCCTGAGACTTATATATATACACACACACACCACAGCCCTGGCACTGAGACTTATATATATATACACACACATACCACAGTCCAGACCCTGAGACTTATATATGTATACACACACACAAACCACTGTCCTGGCCCTGAGACTTATATAAATATACATACACACACACCACAGTCCAGGCCCTGAGACTTATATATATATATACACACACGAACCACAGTCCAGGCATTGAGACTTATATATATACACACACACACCACAGCCCAGGCACTGAGACTTATATATATATACACACACATACCACAGTCCAGACCCTGAGACTTATATATGTATACACACACACAAACCACTGTCCTGGCCCTGAGACTTATATATGTATACACACACACACACCACAGACCAGAAACTGAGACTTATATATACATACACACACACACCACAGTCCAGAAACTGAGACTTATATATATACACACACACACACCACAGTCCAGGCCCTGAGACTTATATATGTATACACACACACACACCACAGTCCAGGCCCTGATACCTATATATGTACACACACACACACCACAGTCCAGAAACTGAGACTTATATATATACACACACACATACCACAGTCCAGACCCTGAGACTTATATATATATATACACACACTGACCACAGTCCAGAAACTGAGACTATATGTAAATACACACACACGCCACAGTCCAGAAACTGAGACTTGTATATATACACACACACACACCACAGTCCAGGCCCTGTGACTTATATATATATACACACACACACCACAGTCCAGAAACTGAGACTTATATATATACACACTCACACACACCAGTCCAGCCCCTGAGACTTATATATATATACACACACACAGCACAGTCCAGAAACTTAGACTTATATATATACACACACAGACACCACAGTCCAGAAACTGAGACTTATATATATACACACACACACACCACAGTCCAGGCCCTGAGACTTATATATATATACACACACACAGCACAGTCCAGAAACTTAGACTTATATATATACACACACAGACACCACAGTCCAGAAACTGAGGCTTATATATATACACACACACACACCACAGTCCAGGCCCTGTGACTTATATATATATACACACACACACCACAGTCCAGAAACAGAGACTTATCTATATACACACACACACCACAGACCAGAAACTGAGACTTATATATATACACACACACACAACACAGTCCAGAAACTGAGACTTATATATATATACACACACACACACAAAAGTCCAGAAACGGAGACTTATATACATACACACACACACACACACACCACAGTCCAGAAACTGAGACTTATATATTTCTACACACGCACACCACAGTCCAGAAACTGAGACATATATATAGACACACACACACACCACAGTCCAGAAACTGAGACTTATATATATATACACAAACACACCACTGTTCAGAAACTGAGACTTCTATATATACACACACACACATACACCACAGTCCAGGCCCTGAGAACTATATTTCTATACACACACACACACCACAGTCCAGAAACTGAGACATTTATATATATACACACACCACAGTCCAGGCCCTGAGACTTATATATGTATACACACAAACCACAGTCCAGAACCTGAGACTTATATATATAGAAATATATATATACACACACACCACAGTCCAGGCCCTGCGACTTATATATATATACACACACACACACACCACAGTCCAGAAACTGAGAGTTATATATGTATACACACACACGAACCACAGTCCAGGCCCTGATACTTATATCTATACACACACACACCACAGCCCAGGCACTGAGACTTATATATATACACACACACAGCACAGCCCAAGCACTGAGAATTATGCATATATACACACACATACCACAGTCCAGAAACTGAGACTTATATATATACACACACACACACCACAGTCCAGGCCCTGTGACTTATATATGTATACACACACACACCACAGTCCAGGCCCTGAGACTTATATATGTATACACACACACACACCACAGTCCAGAAACTGAGACTTATATATACATACACACACACACCACAGTCCAGAAACTGAGACTTAAATATATACACACACACACAGCAAAGTCCAGAAACTTAGACTTATATATATACACACACAGACACAACAGTCCAGAAACTGAGACTTATATATATACACACACACACACCACAGTCCAGACACTGAGACGATATATATATACACACACACACCACAGTCCAGAAACTGTGACTTATATATATAAACAAACACACACCACAGTCCAGGCCCTGTGACTTATATATATACACACACACACCACAGTCCAGAAACTGAGACTTATATATATATATACACACACACACACCACAGTCCATGCCCTGAGTCTTATATATGTATACACACACACCACAGTCCAGAAACTGAGACTTATCTATATACACACACACACACCACAGTCCAGAAACTGAGACTTATATATATACACACACACACAACACGGTCCAGAAACTGAGACTTATATATATATACACACACACACAAAAGTCCAGAAACTGAGACTTATATACATACACACACACACACACACACACCACAGTCCAGAAACTGAGACTTCTATATGTATACACACGCACACCACAGTCCAGGCCCTGTGACTTATATATATATATACACACACACACCACAGTCCAGAAACTGAGACTTATAGATATACACACTCACACACACCAGTCCAGGCCCTGAGACTTATATATATATACACACACACAGCACAGTCCAGAAACTTAGACTTATATATATACACACACAGACACCACAGTCCAGAAACTGAGACTTATATATATATACACACACACACACCACAGTCCAGACACTGAGACTATATATATATACACACACACACCACAGTCCAGAAACTGAGACTTATATATATATACACACACACACCACAGTCCAGGCCCTGTGACTTATATATATATATATACACACACACACCACAGTCCAGAAACTGAGAATTATATATATACACACACACACACACCACAGTCCATGCCCTGAGTCTTATATATGTATACACACACACACCACAGTCCAGAAACTGAGACTTATCTATATACACACACACACACCACAGACCAGAAACTGAGACTTATATATATACACGCACACACACAACACAGTCCAGAAACTGAGACTTATATATATATACACACACACACAAAAGTCCAGAAACTGAGACTTATATACATACACACACACACACACACACCACAGTCCAGAAACTGAGACTTATATATATATACACACGCACACCACAGTCCAGAAACGGTGACATATATATATATAGACACACACACACACCACAGTCCAGAAACTGAGACTTATATATATATACACAAACACACCACTGTTCAGAAACTGAGACTTATTTATATACACACACACACACCGCAGTCCCGGCCCTGAGAACTATATTTCGATACACACACACACACCACATTCCAGAAACTGAGAAATTTATATATATACACACACCACAGTCCAGGCCCTGAGACTTATATATGTATACACACAGACCACAGTCCAGAACCTGAGATTTATATATATAAAAATATATATATACACACACACCACAGTCCAGGCCCTGAGACTTATATATATATATATACACACACACACCACAGTCCAGAAACTGAGAGTTATATATGTATACACACACACGAACCACAGTCCAGGCCCTGAGACTTATATATATACACACACACACCACAGCCCAGGCACTGAGACTTATATATATACACACACACACAACACAGTCCAGAAACTGAGACTTATATATATATACACACACACACAAAAGTCCAGAAACTGAGACTTATATACATACACACACACACACACATACCACAGTCCAGAAACTGAGACTTATATATATATACACACGCACACCACAGTCCAGAAACGGTGACATATATATATAGACACACACACACACCACAGTCCAGAAACTGAGACTTATATATATATACACAAACACACCACTGTTCAGAAACTGAGACTTATATATATACACACACACACACCACAGTCCCGGCCCTGAGAACTATATTTCGATACACACACACACACCACAGTCCAGAAACTGAGAAATTTATATATATACACACACCACAGTCCAGGCCCTGAGACTTATATATGTATACACACATACCACAGTCCAGAACCTGAGATTTATATATATATATATATATATAAAAATATATATATACACACACACCACAGTCCAGGCCCTGAGACTTATATATATATATATATACACACACACACCACAGTCCAGAAACTGAGAGTTATATATGTATACACACACACGAACCACAGTCCAGGCCCTGAGACTTATATATATACACACACACACCACAGCCCAGGCACTGAGACTTATATATATACACACACACACCACAGCCCAAGCACTGAGAATTATATATATATACACACACATACCACAGTCCAGACCCTGAGAGTTATATATGTATACACACACACGAACCACAGTCCAAGCACTGAGACTTATATATATATACACACACATACCACAGTCCAGACCCTGAGACTTATATATGTATACACACACACAAACCACTGTCCTGGCCCTGAGACTTATATAAATATACATACACACACACCACAGTCCAGGCCCTGAGACTTATACATATATATACACACACACACCACAGTCCAGGCCCTGAGACTTATATATGTATACACACACACACACCACAGTCCAGAAACTGAGACTTATATATACAAACACACACACACCACAGTCCAGAAACTGAGACTTATATATGTACACACACACACACCACATTCCAGGCCCTGAGACTTATATATGTATACACACACACACACCACAGTCCAGGCCCTGAGACCTATATATATACACACACACACACCACAGTCCAGAAACTGAGACTTATATATATATACACACACACACCACAGTCCAGAAACTGAGACTTATATATATACACACACACACACCACAGTCCAGGCCCCGCGACCTATATATACACACACACATACCACAGTCCAGACCCTGAGACATAGATATATATATACACACACACACCACTGTCCAGAAACTGAGACTATATGTATATACACACACACACCACAGTCCAGAAACTGAGACATATATATAGACACACACACACACCACAGTCCAGAAACTGAGACTGATATATATATACACAAACACACCACTGGTCAGAAACTGAGACTTCTATATATACACACACACACACAACACAGTCCAGGCCCTGAGAACTATATTTCTATACACACACACACACCACAATCCAGAAACTGAGACATTTATATATATACACACACCACAGTCCAGGCCCTGAGACTTATATATGTATACACACACACACCACAGTCCAGAAACTGAGACTTATCTATATACACACACACACACCACAGACCAGAAACTGAGACTTATATATATACACACACACACACCACAGTCCAGAAACTGAGACTTATATATATATACACACACACACAAAAGTCCAGAAACTGAGACTTATATACATACACACACACACACACACACCACAGTCCAGAAACTGAGACTTATATATATATACACACGCACACCACAGTCCAGAAACGGTGACATATATATATAGACACACACACACACCACAGTCCAGAAACTGAGACTTATATATATATACACAAACACACCACTGTTCAGAAACTGAGACTTATATATATACACACACACACACCACAGTCCCGGCCCTGAGAACTATATTTCGATACACACACACAAACCACAGTCCAGAAACTGAGAAATTTATATATATACACACACCACAGTCCAGGCCCTGAGACTTATATATGTATACACACAGACCACAGTCCAGAACCTGAGATTTATATATATAAAAATATATATATACACACACACCACAGTCCAGGCCCTGAGACTTATATATATATATATACACACACACACCACAGTCCAGAAACTGAGAGTTATATATGTATACACACACACGAACCACAGTCCAGGCCCTGAGACTTATATATATACACACACACACCACAGCCCAGGCACTGAGACTTATATATATACACACACACACAACACAGTCCAGAAACTGAGACTTATATATATATACACACACACACAAAAGTCCAGAAACTGAGACTTATATACATACACACACACACACACATACCACAGTCCAGAAACTGAGACTTATATATATATACACACGCACACCACAGTCCAGAAACGGTGACATATATATATAGACACACACACACACCACAGTCCAGAAACTGAGACTTATATATATATACACAAACACACCACTGTTCAGAAACTGAGACTTATATATATACACACACACACACCACAGTCCCGGCCCTGAGAACTATATTTCGATACACACACACACACCACAGTCCAGAAACTGAGACTTATATATATATACACACGCACACCACAGTCCAGAAACGGTGACATATATATATAGACACACACACACACCACAGTCCAGAAACTGAGACTTATATATATATACACAAACACACCACTGTTCAGAAACTGAGACTTATATATATATACACACACACACCACAGTCCAGAAACTGAGACTATATGTATATACACACACACACCACAGTCCAGAAACTGAGACTTATATATATATACACACGCACACCACAGTCCAGGCCCCGCGACCTATATATATACACACACACACACCACAGTCCAGGCCCTGTGACTTATATATATAGACACACACACACCACAGTCCAGAAACTGAGACTTATATATATACACACTCACACACACCAGTCCAGGCCTTGAGACCTATATATATATACACACACACAGCACAGTCCAGAAACTTAGACTTATATATATACACACACAGACACCACAGTCCAGAAACTGAGACTTATATATATACACACAAACACACCACAGTCCAGACACTGAGACTATATATATATACACACACACACCACAGTCCAGAAACTGAGACTTATATATATACACACACACACACCACAGTCCAGGCCCTGTGACTTATATATATATATACACACACACACCACAGTCCAGAAACTGAGAATTATATATATACACACACACACACACCACAGTCCATGCCCTGAGTCTTATATATGTATACACACACACACCACAGTCCAGAAACTGAGACTTATCTATATACACACACACACACCACAGACCAGAAACTGAGCCTTATATATATACACACACACACAACACAGTCCAGAAACGGAGACTTATATATATATACACACACACACAAAAGTCCAGAAACTGAGACTTATATACATACACACACACACACACACACACCACAATCCAGAAACTGAGACTTATATATATATATATACACACGCACACCACAGTCCAGAAACGGAGACATATATATATAGACACACACACACACCACAGTCCAGAAACTGAGACTTATATATATATACACAAACACACCACTGTTCAGAAACTGAGACTTCTATATATATACACACGCACAACACAGTCCAGGCCCTGAGAACTATATTTCTATACACACACACACACCACAATCCAGAAACTGAGACATTTATATATATACACACACCACAGTCCAGGCCCTGAGACTTATATATGTATACACACATACCACAGTCCAGAACCTGAGACTTATATATATAGAAATATATATATACACACACACCACAGTCCAGGCCCTGCGACTTATATATATATACACACACATACCACAGTCCAGACTCTGAGACATATATATATATATATACACACACAGACCACAGTCCAGAAACTGAGACTATATGTATATACACACACACACTACAGTCCAGAAACTGAGACTTATATATATACACACACACACACTACAGTCCAGGCCCCGCGACCTATATATATACACACACACATACCATAGTCCAGACCCTGAGACTTATATATATATATACACACACACACCACAGTCCAGAAACTGAGACTATATGTATATACACACACACACTACAGTCCAGAAACTGAGACTTATATATATACACACACACACACCACAGTCCAGGCCCTGTGACTTATATATATGTACACCCACACACCACAGTCCAGAAACTGAGACTAATATACATACACACTCACACACACCAGTCCAGGCCCTGAGACTTATATATATATACACACACACAGCACAGTCCAGAAACTTAGACTTATATATATACACACACAGACACCACAGTCCAGAAACTGAGACTTATATATATACACACACACACACCACAGTCCAGACACTGAGACGATATATATATACACACACACACCACAGTCCAGAAACTGAGACTTATATATATACACACACACACACCACAGTCCAGGCCCTGTGACTTATATATATACACACACACACCACAGTCCAGAAACTGAGACTTATATATATACACACACACACACACCACAGTCCATGCCCTGAGTCTTATATATGTATACACACACACACCACAGTCCAGAAACTGAGACTTATCTATATACACACACACACACCACAGTCCAGAAACTGAGACTTATATATATACACACACACACAACACAGTCCAGAAACTGAGACTTATATATATATATATACACACACACACAAAAGTCCAGAAACTGAGACTTATATACATACACACACACACAAACACACACCACAGTCCAGAAACTGAGACTTATATATATATACACACGCACACCACAGTCCAGGCCCTGTGACTTATATATATATACACACACACACCACAGTCCAGAAACTGAGACTTATATATATACACACTCACACACACCAGTCCAGGCCCTGAGACCTATATATATATACACACACACAGCACAGTCCAGAAACTTAGACTTATATATATACACACACAGACACCACAGTCCAGAAACTGAGACTTATATATATACACACAAACACACCACAGTCCAGACACTGAGACTATATATATATACACACACACACCACAGTCCAGAAACTGAGACTTATATATATACACACACACACACCACAGTCCAGGCCCTGTGACTTATATATATATATATACACACACACCACAGTCCAGAAACTGAGAATTATATATATACACACACACACACACCACAGTCCATGCCCTGAGTCTTATATATGTATACACACACACACCACAGTCCAGAAACTGAGACTTATCTATATACACACACACACACCACAGACCAGAAACTGAGACTTATATATATACACACACACATACCACAGTCCAGACCCTGAGAGTTATATATGTATACACACACACGAACCACAGTCCAAGCACTGAGACTTTTATATATATACACACACATACCACAGTCCAGACCCTGAGACTTATATATGTATACACACACACAAACCACTGTCCTGGCCCTGAGACTTATATAAATATACATACACACACACCACAGTCCAGGCCCTGAGACTTATATATATATATACACACACACACCACAGTCCAGGCCCTGAGACTTATATATGTATACACACACACACACCACAGTCCAGAAACTGAGACTTATATATACAAACACACACACACCACAGTCCAGAAACTGAGACTTATATATGTACACACACACACACCACAGTCCAGGCCCTGAGACTTATATATGTATACACACACACACACCACAGTCCAGGCCCTGAGACCTATATATATACACACACACACACCACAGTCCAGAAACTGTGACTTACATATATATACACACACACACCACAGTCCAGAAACTGAGACTTATATATATACACACACACACACCACAGTCCAGGCCCCGCGACCTATATATATACACACACACATACCACAGTCCAGACCCTGAGACATAGATATATATATACACACACACACCACAGTCCAGAAACTGAGACTATATGTATATACACACACACACCACAGTCCAGAAACTGAGACATATATATAGACACACACACACACCACAGTCCAGAAACTGAGACTTATATATATATACACAAACACACCACTGTTCAGAAACTGAGACTTCTATATATACACACACACACAACACAGTCCATGCCCTGAGAACTATATTTCTGTACACACACACACACCACAGTCCAGAAACTGAGACATTTATATATATAAACACACCACAGTCCAGGCCCTAGGACTTATATATGTATACACACATACCACAGTCCAGAAACTGAGACTTATATATATAGAAATATATATATACACACACACCACAGTCCAGGCCCTGCGACTTATATATATATATACACACACACACACCACAGTCCAGAAACTGAGAGTTATATGTGTATACACACACACGAACCACAGTCCAGGCCCTGAGACTTATATCTATACACACACACACCACAGCCCAGGCACTGAGACTTATATATATACACACACACAGCACAGCCCAAGCACTGAGAATTATATATATATACACACACATACCACAGTCCAGACCCTGAGACTTATATATGTATACACACACACGAACCACAGTCCAAGCACTGAGACTTATATATATATACACACACAGACCACAGTCCAGACCCTGAGACTTATATATGTATACACACACACAAACCACTATCCTGGCCCTGAGACTTATATAAATATACATACACACACACCACAGTCCAGGCCCTGAGACTTATATATATATATATACACACACACCACAGTCCAGGCCCTGAGACTTATATATGTCTACACACACACACCACAGTTCAGAAACTGAGACTTATATATACATACACACACACACCACAGTCCAGAAACTGAGACTTATATATATACACACACACACACCACAGTCCAGGCCCTGAGACTTATATATGTATACACACACACACACCACAGTCCAGGCCCTGAGACCTATATATATATACACACACACACACCACAGTCCAGGCCCTGAGACTTATATATATATATACACACACACACCACAGCCCAGGCCCTGAGACTTATATATGTATACACACACACACACCACAGTCCAGAAACTGAGACTTATATATACATACACACACACACCACAGTCCAGAAACTGAGACTTATATATACATACACACACACACCACAGTCCAGGCCCTGAGACTTATATATATACACACACACAAACCACAGTCCAGGCCCCGCGACCTATATATATACACACACACATACCACAGTCCAGAAACTGAGACTTATATATATATATACACACACACACCACAGTCCAGAAACTGAGACTATATGTATATATACACACACACAAACCACTGTCCTGGCCCTGAGACTTATATAAATATACATACACACACACCACAGTCCAGGCCCTGAGACTTATATATATATATATACACACACACACCACAGTCCAGGCCCTGAGACTTATATATGTATACACACACACACACCACAGTCCAGAAACTGAGACTTATATATACAAACACACACACACCACAGTCCAGAAACTGAGACTTATATATGTACACACACACACACCACAGTCCAGGCCCTGAGACTTATATATGTATACACACACACACACCACAGTCCAGGCCCTGAGACCTATATATATACACACACACACACCACAGTCCAGAAACTGAGACTTATATATATATACACACACACACCACAGTCCAGAAACTGAGACTTATATATATACACACACACACACCACAGTCCAGGCCCCGCGACCTATATATATACACACACACATACCACAGTCCAGACCCTGAGACATAGATATATATATACACACACACACCACAGTCCAGAAACTGAGACTATATGTATATACACACACACACCACAGTCCAGAAACTGAGACTTATATATACACACACACACACACCACAGTCCAGGCCCTGTGACTTATATATATGTACACACACACACCACAGTCCAGAAACTGAGACTTATATACATACACACTCACACACACCAGTCCAGGCCCTGAGACTTATATATATATACACACACACAGCACAGTCCAGAAACTTAGACTTATATATATACACACACAGACACCACAGTCCAGAAACTGAGACTTATATATATACACACACACACACCACAGTCCAGATACTGAGACGATATATATACACACACACACCACAGTCCAGAAACTGAGACTTATATATATACACACACACACACCACAGTCCAGGCCCTGTGACTTATATATATATACACACACACACCACAGTCCAGAAACTGAGACTTATATATATACACACACACACACACCACAGTCCATGCCCTGAGTCTTATATATGTATACACACACACACCACAGTCAAGAAACTGAGACTTATCTATATACACACACACACACCACAGTCCAGAAACTGAGACTTATATATATACACACACACACACCACAGTCCAGAAACTGAGACTTATATATATACACACTCACACACACCAGTCCAGGCCCTGAGACTTATATATATATACACACACACAGCACAGTCCAGAAACTTAGACTTATATATATACACACACACACACCACAGTCCAGACACTGAGACTATATATATATATATACACACACACACCACAGTCCAGAAACTGAGACTTATATATATACACACACACACACCACAGTCCAGGCCCTGTGACTTATATATATATATACACACACACACCACAGACCAGATACTGAGACTTATATATATACACACACACGCAACACAGTCCAGAAACTGAGACTTATATATATATACACACACACACAAAAGTCCAGAAACTGAGACTTATATACATACACACACACACACACACCACAGTCCAGAAACTGAGACTTATATATATATACAGACGCACACCACAGTCCAGAAACTGAGACATATATATATAGACACACACACACACCACAGTCCAGAAACTGAGACTTATATATATATACACAAACACACCACTGTTCAGAAACTGAGAATTATATATATACACACACACACACCACAGTCCAGGCCCTGAGAACTATATTTCGATACACACACACACACCACAGTCCAGAAACTGAGAAATTTATATATATACACACACCACAGTCCAGGCCCTGAGACTTATATATGTATACACACATACCACAGTCCAGAACCTGAGACTTATATATATAGAAATATATATATACACACACACACCACAGTCCAGGCCCTGAGACTTATATATATATATACAAACACACACCACAGTCCAGAAACTGAGAGTTATACATGTATACACACACACGAACCACAGTCCAGGCCCTGAGACTTATATATATACACACACACACACCACAGCCCAGGCACTGAGACTTATATATATACACACACACACCACAGCCCAAGCACTGAGAATTATATATATATACACACACATACCACAGTCCAGACCCTGAGAGTTATATATGTATACACACACACGAACCACAGTCCAAGCACTGAGACTTATATATATATACACACACATACCACAGTCCAGACCCTGAGACTTATATATGTATACACACACACAAACCACTGTCCTGGCCCTGAGACTTATATAAATATACATACACACACACCACAGTCCAGGCCCTGAGACTTATATATATATATATACACACACACACCACAGTCCAGGCCCTGAGACTTATATATGTATACACACACACACACCACAGTCCAGAAACTGAGACTTATATATACAAACACACACACACCACAGTCCAGAAACTGAGACTTATATATGTACACACACACACACCACAGTCCAGGCCCTGAGACTTATATATGTATACACACACACACACCACAGTCCAGGCCCTGAGACCTATATATATACACACACACACACCACAGTCCAGAAACTGAGACTTATATATATATACACACACACACCACAGTCCAGAAACTGAGACTTATATATATACACACACACACACCACAGTCCAGGCCCCGCGACCTATATATATACACACACACATACCACAGTCCAGACCCTGAGACATAGATATATATATACACACACACACCACAGTCCAGAAACTGAGACTATATGTATATACACACACACACCACAGTCCAGAAACTGAGACTTATATATACACACACACACACACCACAGTCCAGGCCCTGTGACTTATATATATGTACACACACACACCACAGTCCAGAAACTGAGACTTATATACATACACACTCACACACACCAGTCCAGGCCCTGAGACTTATATATATATACACACACACAGCACAGTCCAGAAACTTAGACTTATATATATACACACACAGACACCACAGTC
Organism: Heterodontus francisci; assembly: GCF_036365525.1. Taxonomy (NCBI): domain Eukaryota; kingdom Metazoa; phylum Chordata; class Chondrichthyes; order Heterodontiformes; family Heterodontidae; genus Heterodontus; species Heterodontus francisci. Next base: position 921,944 of record NW_027140744.1, read on the forward strand.
CAGAAACTGAGACTTATATATATACACACACACACGACAGTCCAGACACTGAGACTATATATATATACACTCACACACCACAGTCCAGAAACTGAGACTTATATATATACACACACACACACCACAGTCCAGGCCCTGTGACTTATATATATATACACACACACACCACAGTCCAGAAACTGAGACTTATATATATACACACACACACACACCACAGTCCATGCCCTGAGTCTTATATATGTATACACACACACACCACAGTCCAGAAACTGAGACTTATCTATATACACACACACACACCACAGTCCAGAAACTGAGACTTATATATATACACACACACACAACACAGTCCAGAAACTGAGACTTATATATATATATATATACACACACACCACAGTCCAGGCCCCACGACCTATATATATACACACACACATACCACAGTCCAGACCCTGAGACTTATATATATATATATAGACACACACACACCACAGTCCAGAAACTGAGACTATATGTATATACACACACACACCACAGTCCAGAAACTGAGACTTATATATATATACACACGCACACCACAGTCCAGGCCCCGCGACCTATATATATACACACACACACACCACAGTCCAGGCCCTGTGACCTATATATATATACACACACACACCACAGTCCAGAAACTGAGACTTATATATATACACACTCACACACACCAGTCCAGGCCTTGAGACTTATATATATATACACACACACACCACAGTCCAGAAACTGAGACTTATATATATATACACACGCACACCACAGTCCAGGCCCCGCGACCTATATATATACACACACACATACCACAGTCCAGACCCTGAGACTTATATATATATATATATAGACACACACACACCACAGTCCAGAAACTGAGACTATATGTATATACACACACACACCACAGTCCAGAAACTGAGACTTATATATATATACACACGCACACCACAGTCCAGGCCCCGCGACCTATATATATACACACACACACACCACAGTCCAGGCCCTGTGACTTATATATATATACACACACACACCACAGTCCAGAAACTGAGACTTATATATATACACACTCACACACACCACTCCAGGCCTTGAGACTTATATATATATACACACACACAGCACAGTCCAGAAACTTAGACTTATATATATACACACTCAGACACAACAGTCCAGAAACTGAGACTTATATATATACACACACACACACCACAGTCCAGAAACTGAGACTTATATATATACACACTCACACACAGCAGTCCAGGCCTTGAGACTTATATATATATACACACACACACCACTGTCCAGATACAGAGACTTATCTATATACGCACACACACACACCACAGTCCAGAAACTGGGACTTATATATATATACACACGCACACCACAGTCCAGAAACTGAGACATATATATATATACACACACACACCACTGTCCAGAAACTGAGACTTATATATATACACACACACACAACACAGTCCAGAAACTGAGACTTATATATATAGATATATACACACACACACAAAAGTCCAGAAACTGAGACTTATATACATACACACACACACACACACACACCACAGTCCAGAAACTGAGACTTATATATATATACACACGCACACCACAGTCCAGGCCCCACGACCTATATATATACACACACACATACCACAGTCCAGACCCTGAGACTTATATATATATATATATATATACACACACACCACAGTCCAGAAACTGAGACTTATATATATACACACTCACACACACCAGTCCAGGCCTTGAGACTTATATATATATACACACACACACCACAGTCCAGAAACTGTGACTTATATATATATACACACGCACACCACAGTCCAGGCCCCGCGACCTATATATATACACACACACATACCACAGTCCAGACCCTGAGACTTATATATATATATATATAGACACACACACACCACAGTCCAGAAACTGAGACTATATGTATATACACACACACACCACAGTCCAGAAACTGAGATTTATATATATATACACACACACACCACAGTCCAGGCCCCGCGACCTATATATATACACACACACACACCACAGTCCAGGCCCTGTGACTTATATATATAGACACACACACACCACAGTCCAGAAACTGAGACTTATATATATACACACTCACACACACCACTCCAGGCCTTGAGACTTATATATATATACACACACACAGCACAGTCCAGAAACTTAGACATATATATATACACACTCAGACACCACAGTCCAGAAACTGAGACTTATATATATATACACACACACACCACAGTCCAGAAACTGAGACTTATATATATATATACACTCACACACACCAGTCCAGGCCTTGAGACTTATATATATATATACACACACACACCACTGTCCAGATACTGAGACTTATCTACATACGCACACACACACACCACAGTCCAGAAACTGAGACTTATATATATATACACACGCACACCACAGTCCAGAAACTGAGACATATATATATATACACACACACACCACTGTCCAGAAACTGAGACTTATATATATATATATATACACACACACACAAAAGTCCAGAAACTGAGACTTATATACATACACACACACACACACACACACCACAGTCCAGAAACTGAGACTTATATATATATACACACGCACACCACAGTCCAGGCCCCACGACCTATATATATACACACACACATACCACAGTCCAGACCCTGAGACTTATATATATATATAGACACACACACACCACAGTCCAGAAACTGAGACTATATGTATATACACACACACACCACAGTCCAGAAACTGAGACTTATATATATATACACACGCACACAACAGTCCAGGCCCCGCGACCTATATATATACACACACACACACCACAGTCCAGGCCCTGTGACTTATATATATAGACACACACACACCACAGTCCAGAAACTGAGACTTATATATATACACACTCACACACACCAGTCCAGGCCTTGAGACTTATATATATATACACACACACACCACAGTCCAGAAACTGAGACTTATATATATATACAACCGCACACCACAGTCTAGGCCCCGCGACCTATATATTTTCACACACACATACCACAGTCCAGACCCTGAGACTTATATATATATATATATAGACACACACACACCACAGTCCAGAAACTGAGACTATATGTATATACACACACACACCACAGTCCAGAAACTGAGACTTATATATATATACACACGCACACCACAGTCCAGGCCCCGCGACCTATATATATACACACACACACACCACAGTCCAGGCCCTGTGACTTATATATATACACACACACACACCACAGTCCAGAAACTGAGACTTATATATATATACACACTCACACACACCACTCCAGGCCTTGAGACTTATATATATATACACACACACAGCACAGTCCAGAAACTTAGACTTATATATATACACACTCAGACACCACAGTCTAGAAACTGAGACTTATATATATACACACACACACACCACAGTCCAGAAACTGAGACTTATATATATACACACTCACACACACCAGTCCAGGCCTTGAGACTTATATATATATACACACACACCACTGTCCAGATACTGAGACTTATCTATATACGCACACACACACACCACAGTCCAGAAACTGAGACTTATATATATATACACACGCACACCACAGTCCAGAAACTGAGACATATATATATATACACACACACACCACTGTCCAGAAACTGAGACTTATCTATATACACACACACACAGCACAGTCCAGAAACTGAGACTTATATATATATACACACACACACCACAGTCCATAAACTGAGACTTATATATATATACACACACACACACCACAGTCCAGGCCCCGCGACCTTTATATATACACACACACATACCACAGTCCAGACCCTGAGACCTAGATATATATATACACACACACACCACAGTCCAGAAACTGAGACTATATGTATATACACACACACACCACAGTCCAGAAACTGAGACTTATATATACACACAAACACACACCACAGTCCAGGCCCTGTGACTTATATATATGTACACACACACACCACAGTCCAGAAACTGAGACTTATATACATACACACTCACACACACCAGTCCAGGCCCTGAGACTTATATATATATACACACACACAGCACAGTCCAGAAACTTAGACTTATATATATACACACACAGACACCACAGTCCAGAAACTGAGACTTATATATATACACACACACACACCACAGTCCAGACACTGAGACTATATATATATATACACTCACACACCACAGTCCAGAAACTGAGACTTATATATATACACACACACACACCACAGTCCAGGCCCTGTGACTTATATATATATACACACACACACCACAGTCCAGAAACTGAGTCTTATATATATACACACACACACACACACCACAGTCCATGCCCTGAGTCTTATATATGTATACACACACACACCACAGTCCAGAAACTGAGACTTATCTATATACACAAACACACACCACAGTCCAGAAACTGAGACTTATATATATACACACACACACAACACAGTCCAGAAACTGAGACTTATATATATATATATACACACACACAAAAGTCCAGAAACTGAGACTTATATACATACACACACACACACACACACACACACCACAGTCCAGAAACTGAGACTTATATATATATACACAAACACACCACAGTTCAGAAACTGAGACTTATATATATACACACACACACACCACAGTCCAGGCCCCGCGACCTATATATATACACACACACATACCACAGTCCAGACCCTGAGACTTATATATATATATATAGACACACACACACCACAGTCCAGAAACTGAGACTATATGTATATACACACACACACCACAGTCCAGAAACTGAGTCTGATATATATATACTCACGCACACCACAGTCCAGGCCCCGCGACCTATATATATACGCACACACTCACCACAGTCCAGGCCCTGTGACATATATATATATACACACACACACCACAGTCCAGAAACTTAGACTTATATATATACACACTCAGACACCACAGTACAGAAACTGAGACTTATATATATACACACACACACACCACAGTCCAGAAACTGAGACTTATATATATACACACTCACACACACCAGTCCAGGCCTTGAGACTTATATATATATACACACACACACCACTGTCCAGAAACTGAGACTTATCTATATACACACACACACACACCACAGTCCAGAAACTGAGACTTATATATATACACAGACACACACCACAGTCCATGCCCTGAGAACTATATATCTATACCCACACACACACACCACAGTCCAGAAACTTAAACTTATATATATATACACACACAGACACAACAGTCCAGAAACTGAGACTTATATATATATACACACTCACACCACAGTCCAGATACTGAGACGATATATATACACACACACACCACAGTCCAGAAACTGAGACTTCTATATATACACACACACACACCGCAGTCCAGGCCCTGTGACTTATATATATATACACACACACACCACAGTCCAGAAACTGAGACTTATATATATACACACACACACACCACAGTCCATGTCCTGAGTCTTATATATGTATACACACACACACCACAGTCCAGAAACTTAGACTTATATATATACACACACAGACACCACAGTCCAGAAACTGAGACTTATATATATATACACACACACACCACAGTCCAGACACTGAGACTATATATATATATATACACACACACACCACAGTCCAGAAACTGAGACTTATACATATACACACACACACACCACAGTCCAGGCCCTGTGACTTATATATATATATATATATACACACACACCACAGTCCAGAAACTGAGACTTATCTATATACACACACACACCACAGACCAGAAACTGAGACTTATATATATACACACACACACAACACAGTCCAGAAACTGAGACTTATATATATATATACACACACACACAAAAGTCCAGAAACTGAGACTTACATACATACACACACACACACACACACACCACAGTCCAGAAACTGAGACTTATATATATATACAGACGCACACCACAGTCCAGAAACTGAGACATATATATATAGACACACACACACACCACAGTCCAGAAACTGAGACTTATATATATATACACAAACACACCACTGTCCAGACCCTGAGACTTATATATATATATACACACACACACCACAGTCCAGAAACTGAGACTATATGTATATACACACACACACCACAGTCCAGAAACTGAGACTTATATATATACACACACACACACCACAGTCCAGGCCCTGTGACTTATATATATATATTTACACACACACACCACAGTCCAGGCCCTGTGACTTATATATATATACACACACACACCACAGTCCAGAAACTGAGACTTATATATATACACACTCACACACACCAGTCCAGGCCCTGAGACTTATATATATATACACACACACAGCACAGTCCAGAAACTTAGACTTATATATATACACACACAGACACCACAGTCCAGAAACTGAGATTATATATATATACACACACACACCACAGTCCAGACACTGAGACTATATATATATATACACACACACACCACAGTCCAGAAACTGAGACTTATATATATACACACACACACACCACAGTCCAGGCCCTGTGACTTATATATATATATATATATACACACACACCACAGTCCAGAAACTGAGACTTATCTATATACACACACACACCACAGACCAGAAACTGAGACTTATATATATACACACACACACAACACAGTCCAGAAACTGAGACTTATATATATATACACACACACACAAAAGTCCAGAAACTGAGACTTATATACATACACACACACACACCACAGTCCAGAAACTGAGACTTATATATATATACAGACGCACACCACAGTCCAGAAACTGAGACTATATATATAGACACACACACACACCACATTCCAGAAACTGAGACTTATATATATATACACAAACACACCACTGTCCAGACCCTGAGACTTATATATATATATACACACACACACCACAGTCCAGAAACTGAGACTATATGTATATACACACACACACACCACAGTCCAGAAACTGAGACTTATATATATACACACACACACACCACAGTCCAGGCCCTGTGACTTATATATATATATATATATATACACACACACACCACAGTCCAGAAACTGAGACTTATATATATACACACTCACACACACCAGTCCAGGCCCTGAGACTTATATATATATATACACACACACAGCACAGTCCAGAAACTGAGACTTATATATATACACACACACCACAGTCCAGACACTGAGACTATATATATATACACACACACCACAGTCCAGAAACTGAGACTTATATATATACACACACACACACACCACAGTACAGGCCCTGTGACTTATATATATATACACACACACACCACAGTCCAGAAACTGAGACTTATATATATACACACACACACACACCACAGTCCATGCCCTGAGTCTTATATATGTATACACACACACACCACAGTCCAGAAACTGAGACTTATCTATATACACACACACACACCACAGTCCAGAAACTGAGACTTATATATATACACACACACACACAACACAGTCCAGAAACTGAGACTTATATATATATACACACACACACAAAAGTCCAGAAACTGAGACTTATATACATACACACACACACACACCACAGTCCAGAAACTGAGACTTATATATATATACACACGCACACCACAGTCCAGAAACTGAGACATATATATAGACACACATAAATACCACAGTCCAGAAACTGAGAATTATATATATATATACACAAACACACCACAGTTCAGAAACTGAGACTTATATATATATACACACACACACCACAGTCCAGGCCCTGAGAACTATATTTCTATACACACACACACACACACCACAGTCCAGAAACTGAGAAATCTATATATATACACACACCACAGTCCAGGCCCTGAGACTTATATATGTATACACACATACCACAGTCCAGAACCTGAGACTTATATATATATATACACACACACACCACAGTCCAGAAACTGAGACTATATGTATATACACGCACACACCACAGTCCAGAAACTGAGACTTATATATATACACACACACACACCACAGTCCAGGCCCCGCGACCTATATATATACACACACACATACCACAGTCCAGAACCTGAGACTTATATATATATATACACACACACACCACAGTCCAGAATCTGAGACTATATGTATATACACACACACACCACAGTCCAGAAACTGAGACTTATATATATACACACACACACACACCACAGTCCAGGCCCTGTGACTTATATATATATATACACACACACACCACAGTCCAGAAACTGAGACTTATATATATACACACTCACACACACCAGTCCAGGCCCTGAGACTTATATATATATACACACACACAGCACAGTCCAGAAACTGAGACTTATATATATACACACACACCACAGTCCAGACACTGAGACTATATATATATACACACACACCACAGTCCAGAAACTGAGACTTATATATATACACACACACACACACCACAGTCCAGGCCCTGTGACTTATATATATATACACACACACACACCACAGTCCAGAAACTGAGACTTATATATATACACACACACACACACCACAGTCCATGCCCTGAATCTTATATATGTATACACACACACACCACAGTCCAGAAACTGAGACTTATCTATATACACACACACACACCACAGTCCAGAAACTGAGACTTATATAAATACACACACACACACAACACAGTGCAGAAACTGAGACTTATATATATATACACACACACAAAAGTCCAGAAACTGAGACTTATGTACATACACACACACACACCACAGTCCAGAAACTGAGACTTATATATATATACACAAGCACACCACAGTCCAGAAACTGAGACATATATATAGACACACACAAATACCACAGTCCAGAAACTGAGACTTATATATATATACACAAACACACCACAGTTCAGAAACTGAGACTTATATATATACACACACACACACCACAGTCCAGGCCCTGAGAACTATATTTCTATACACACACACACACACACCACAGTCCAGAAACTGAGAAATCTATATATATACACACACCACAGTCCAGGCCCTGAGACTTATATATGTATACACACATACCACAGTCCAGAACCTGAGACTTATATATATAGAAATATATATATACACACACACCACAGTCCAAGCCCTGAGACTTATGTATATATACACACACACACACCACAGTCCAGAAACTGAGACTTATATATATATACACACACACACACACCACAGCCCAGGCACTGAGACTTATATATATACACACACACACCACAGCCCAAGCACTGAGACTTATATATATACACACACACACACACCACAGTCCAGGCCCTGAGAACTATATATCTATACACACACACACACACCACAGTCCAGAAACTGAGAAATTTATATATATACACACACCACAGTCCAGGCCCTGAGACTTATATATGTATACACACATACCACAGTCCAGAACCTGAGACTTATATATGTAGAAATATATATATACACACACACCACAGTCCAGGCCCTGAGACTTATATATATATACACACACACACACCACAGTCCAGAAACTGAGAGTTTTTATGTATACACACACACGAACCACAGTCCAGGCCCTGAGACTTATATATATACACACACACACCACAGCCCAGGCACTGAGACTTATATATATATACACACACATACCACAGTCCAGACCCTGAGACTTATATATGTACACACACACACGAACCACAGTCCAGGCCCTGAGACTTATATATATACACACACACACCACAGCCCAAGCACTGAGACTTATATATATATACACACACATACCACAGTCCAGACCCTGAGACTTATATATGTATACACACACACAAACCACCGTCCTGGCCCTGAGACTTATATAAATATACATACACACACACCACAGTCCAGGCCCTGAGACTTATATATAAATATACACACACACACCACAGTCCAGGCCCTGAGACTCATATATGTATACACACACACACACCACAGTCCAGAAACGGAGACTTATATATACATACACACACACACCACAGTCCAGAAACTGAGACTTATATATATACACACACACACACAACAGTCCAGGCCCTGAGACTTATATATGTATACACACACACACACCACAGACCAGGCCCTGAGACCTATATATATACACACACACACACCACAGTCCAGAAACTGAGACTTATATATATATACACACACACACCACAGTCCAGGCCCCGCGACCGATATATATACACACACACATACCACAGTCCAGACCCTGAGACTTACATATATATATACACACACACACCACAGTCCAGAAACTGAGACTATATGTATATACACACACACACCACAGTCCAGAAACTGAGACTTATATATATACACACACACACACCACAGTCCAGGCCCTGTGACTTATATATATGTACACACAAACACCACAGTCCAGAAACTGAGACTTATATATATACACACTCACACACACCAGTCCAGGCCCTGAGACTTATATATATATATATACACACACACAGCACTGTCCAGAAACTTAGACTTATATATTTACACACACAGACACCACAGTCCAGAAACTGAGACTTATATATATACACACACACACACCACAGTCCCGACACTGAGACTATATATATACACACACACGCACCATAGTCCAGAAACTGAGACTTATATATATATACACACACACACACCACAGTCCAGGCCCTGTGACTTATATATATATATATACACACACACCACAGTCCAGAAACTGAGACTTATATATATATACACACTCACACACACCAGTCCAGGCCCTGAGACTTATATATATATACACACACACAGCACAGTCCAGAAACTTAGACTTATATATTTACACACACAGACACCACAGTCCAGAAACTGAGAATTATATATATACACACACACACACCGCAGTCCAGACACTGAGACTATATATATATACACACACACACCACAGTCCAGAAACTGAGACTTATATATATACACACACACACACCACAGTCCAGGCCCTGTGACTTATATATATATATACACACACACCACAGTCCAGAAACTGAGACTTATATATATACACACACACACACACCACAGTCCATGCCCTGAGTCTTATATATGTATACACACACACACCACAGTCCAGAAACTGAGACTTATCTATATACACACACACACACCGCAGTCCAGAAACTGAGACTTATATATATATACACACACACACAAAAGTCCAGAAACTGAGACTTATATACATACACACACACACACACACACCACAGTCCAGAAACTGAGACTTATATATATATACACACGCACACCACAGTCCAGGCCCCGCGACCTATATATATACACACACACATACCACTCTCCAGACCCTGAGACTTATATATATATATACACACACACACCACAGTCCAGAAACTGAGACTATATGTATATACACACACACACCACAGTCCAGAAACTGAGACTTATATATATACACACACACACACCACAGTCCAGGCCCCGCGACCTATATATATACACACACACATACCACAGTCCAGACCCTGAGACTTATATATATATATATACACACACACACCACAGTCCAGAAACTGAGACTTATATAAATACACACACACACACCACAGTCCAGGCCCTGTGACTTATATATATATATACTCACACACACCACAGTCCAGAAACTGAGACTTATATATATACACACTCACACACACCAGTCCAGGCCCTGAGACTTATATATATATACACACACACAGCACAGTCCAGAAACTGAGACTTATATATATACACACACACCACAGTCCAGACACTGAGACTATATATATATACACACACACCACAGTCCAGAAACTGAGACTTATATATATACACACACACACACACCACAGTCCAGGCCCTGTGACTTATATATATATACACACACACACCACAGTCCAGAAACTGAGACTTATATATATACACACACACACACACACCACAGTCCATGCCCTGAGTCTTATATATGTATACACACACACACCACAGTCCAGAAACTGAGACTTATCTATATACACACACACACACCACAGTCCAGAAACTGAGACTTATATATACACACACACACACACAACACAGTGCAGAAACTGAGACTTATATATATATACACACACACACAAAAGTCCAGAAACTGAGACTTATGTACATACACACACACACACCACAGTCCAGAAACTGAGACTTATATATATATACACACGCACACCACAGTCCAGAAACTGAGACATATATATAGACACACACAAATACCACAGTCCAGAAACTGAGACTTATATATATATACACAAACACACCACAGTTCAGAAACTGAGACTTATATATATACACACACACACACCACAGTCCAGGCCCTGAGAACTATATTTCTATACACACACACACACACACCACAGTCCAGAAACTGAGAAATCTATATATATACACACACCACAGTCCAGGCCCTGAGACTTATATATATATATATACACACACACACCACAGTCCAGGCCCTGTGACTTATATATATATACACACACACACCACAGTCCAGAAACTGAGACTTATATATATACACACTCACACACACCAGTCCAGGCCCTGAGACTTATATATATATACACACACACAGCACAGTCCAGAAACTTAGACTTATATATATACACACACACACACCACAGTCCAGGCCCTGTGACTTATATATATATATATACACACACACACCACAGTCCAGGCCCTGTGACTTATATATATATACACACACACACCACAGTCCAGAAACTGAGACTTATATATATACACACTCACACACACCAGTCCAGGCCCTGAGACTTATATATATATACACACACACAGCACAGTCCAGAAACTTAGACTTATATATATACACACACAGACACCACAGTCCAGAAACTGAGACTTATATATATATACACACACACACCACAGTCCAGACACTGAGACTATATATATATATACACACACACACCACAGTCCAGAAACTGAGACTTATATATATACACACACACACACCACAGTCCAGGCCCTGTGACTTATATATATATATATATACACACACACACCACAGTCCAGAAACTGAGACTTATCTATATACCCACACACACCACAGACCAGAAACTGAGACTTATATATATACACACACACACAACACAGTCCAGAAACTGAGACTTATATATATATACACACACACACAAAAGTCCAGAAACTGAGACTTATATACATACACACACACACACACACACACCACAGTCCAGAAACTGAGACTTATATATATATACAGACGCACACCACAGTCCAGAAACTGAGACATATATATATAGACACACACACACACCACATTCCAGAAACTGAGACTTATATATATATATACACAAACACACCACTGTCCAGACCCTGAGACTTATATATATATACACACACACACCACAGTCCAGAAACTGAGACTATATGTATATACACACACACACCACAGTCCAGAAACTGAGACTTATATATATATACACACACACACCACAGTCCAGGCCCTGTGACTTATATATATATATATACACACACACACCACAGTCCAGAAACTGAGACTTATATATATACACACTCACACACACCAGTCCAGGCCCTGAGACTTATATATATATATACACACACACAGCACAGTCCAGAAACTGAGACTTATATATATACACACACACCACAGTCCAGACACTGAGACTATATATATATACACACACACCACAGTCCAGAAACTGAGACTTATATATATACACACACACACACACCACAGTACAGGCCCTGTGACTTATATATATATACACACACACACCACAGTCCAGAAACTGAGACTTATATATATATACACACACACACCACAGTCCATGCCCTGAGTCTTATATATGTATACACACACACACCACAGTCCAGAAACTGAGACTTATCTATATACACACACACACACCACAGTCCAGAAACTGAGACTTATATATATACACACACACACACAACACAGTCCAGAAACTGAGACTTATATATATATACACACACACACAAAAGTCCAGAAACTGAGACTTATATACATACACACACACACACACCACAGTCCAGAAACTGAGACTTATATATATATACACACGCACACCACAGTCCAGAAACTGAGACATATATATAGACACACACAAATACCACAGTCCAGAAACTGAGAATTATATATATATATACACAAACACACCACAGTTCAGAAACTGAGACTTATATATATATACACACACACACCACAGTCCAGGCCCTGAGAACTATATTTCTATACACACACACACACACACCACAGTCCAGAAACTGAGAAATCTATATATATACACACACCACAGTCCAGGCCCTGAGACTTATATATGTATACACACATACCACAGTCCAGAACCTGAGACTTATATATATATATACACACACACACCACAGTCCAGAAACTGAGACTATATGTATATACACACACACACCACAGTCCAGAAACTGAGACTTATATATATACACACACACACACCACAGTCCAGGCCCCGCGACCTATATACATACACACACACATACCACAGTCCAGAACCTGAGACTTATATATATATATACACACACACACCACAGTCCAGAATCTGAGACTATATGTATATACACACACACACCACAGTCCAGAAACTGAGACTTATATATATACACACACACACACACCACAGTCCAGGCCCTGTGACTTATATATATATATACACACACACACCACAGTCCAGAAACTGAGACTTATATATATACACACTCACACACACCAGTCCAGGCCCTGAGACTTATATATATATACACACACACAGCACAGTCCAGAAACTGAGACTTATATATATACACACACACCACAGTCCAGACACTGAGACTATATATATATACACACACACCACAGTCCAGAAACTGAGACTTATATATATACACACACACACACACCACAGTCCAGGCCCTGTGACTTATATATATATACACACACACACCACAGTCCAGAAACTGAGACTTATATATATACACACACACACACACCACAGTCCATGCCCTGAGTCTTATATATGTATACACACACACACCACAGTCCAGAAACTGAGACTTATCTATATACACACACACACACCACAGTCCAGAAACTGAGACTTATATAAATACACACACACACACAACACAGTGCAGAAACTGAGACTTATATATATATACACACACACAAAAGTCCAGAAACTGAGACTTATGTACATACACACACACACACCACAGTCCAGAAACTGAGACTTATATATATATACACAAGCACACCACAGTCCAGAAACTGAGACATATATATAGACACACACAAATACCACAGTCCAGAAACTGAGACTTATATATATATACACAAACACACCACAGTTCAGAAACTGAGACTTATATATATACACACACACACACCACAGTCCAGGCCCTGAGAACTATATTTCTATACACACACACACACACACCACAGTCCAGAAACTGAGAAATCTATATATATACACACACCACAGTCCAGGCCCTGAGACTTATATATGTATACACACATACCACAGTCCAGAACCTGAGACTTATATATATAGAAATATATATATACACACACACCACAGTCCAAGCCCTGAGACTTATGTATATATACACACACACACACCACAGTCCAGAAACTGAGACTTATATATATATACACACACACACACACCACAGCCCAGGCACTGAGACTTATATATATACACACACACACCACAGCCCAAGCACTGAGACTTATATATATACACACACACACACACCACAGTCCAGGCCCTGAGAACTATATATCTATACACACACACACACACCACAGTCCAGAAACTGAGAAATTTATATATATACACACACCACAGTCCAGGCCCTGAGACTTATATATGTATACACACATACCACAGTCCAGAACCTGAGACTTATATATGTAGAAATATATATATACACACACACCACAGTCCAGGCCCTGAGACTTATATATATATACACACACACACACCACAGTCCAGGCACTGAGACTTATATATATATACACACACATACCACAGTCCAGACCCTGAGACTTATATATGTACACACACACACGAACCACAGTCCAGGCCCTGAGACTTATATATATACACACACACACCACAGCCCAAGCACTGAGACTTATATATATATACACACACATACCACAGTCCAGACCCTGAGACTTATATATGTATACACACACACAAACCACCGTCCTGGCCCTGAGACTTATATAAATATACATACACACACACCACAGTCCAGGCCCTGAGACTTATATATAAATATACACACACACACCACAGTCCAGGCCCTGAGACTCATATATGTATACACACACACACACCACAGTCCAGAAACTGAGACTTATATATACATACACACACACACCACAGTCCAGAAACTGAGACTTATATATATACACACACACACACAACAGTCCAGGCCCTGAGACTTATATATGTATACACACACACACACCACAGACCAGGCCCTGAGACCTATATATATATACACACACACACCACAGTCCAGAAACTGAGACTTATATATATATATACACACACACACCACAGTCCAGGCCCCGCCACCGATATATATACACACACACATACCACAGTCCAGACCCTGAGACTTACATATATATATACACACACACACCACAGTCCAGAAACTGAGACTATATGTATATACACACACACACCACAGTCCAGAAACTGAGACTTATATATATACACACACACACACCACAGTCCAGGCCCTGTGACTTATATATATGTACACACAAACACCACAGTCCAGAAACTGAGACTTATATATATACACACACACCACAGTCCAGACACTGAGACTATATATATATACACACACACCACAGTCCAGAAACTGAGACTTATATATATACACACACACACACACCACAGTACAGGCCCTGTGACTTATATATATATACACACACACACCACAGTCCAGAAACTGAGACTTATATATATATACACACACACACCACAGTCCATGCCCTGAGTCTTATATATGTATACACACACACACCACAGTCCAGAAACTGAGACTTATCTATATACACACACACACACCACAGTCCAGAAACTGAGACTTATATATATACACACACACACACAACACAGTCCAGAAACTGAGACTTATATATATATACACACACACACAAAAGTCCAGAAACTGAGACTTATATACATACACACACACACACACCACAGTCCAGAAACTGAGACTTATATATATATACACACGCACACCACAGTCCAGAAACTGAGACATATATATAGACACACACAAATACCACAGTCCAGAAACTGAGAATTATATATATATATACACAAACACACCACAGTTCAGAAACTGAGACTTATATATATATACACACACACACCACAGTCCAGGCCCTGAGAACTATATTTCTATACACACACACACACACACCACAGTCCAGAAACTGAGAAATCTATATATATACACACACCACAGTCCAGGCCCTGAGACTTATATATGTATACACACATACCACAGTCCAGAACCTGAGACTTATATATATATATACACACACACACCACAGTCCAGAAACTGAGACTATATGTATATACACACACACACCACAGTCCAGAAACTGAGACTTATATATATACACACACACACACCACAGTCCAGGCCCCGCGACCTATATACATACACACACACATACCACAGTCCAGAACCTGAGACTTATATATATATATACACACACACACCACAGTCCAGAATCTGAGACTATATGTATATACACACACACACCACAGTCCAGAAACTGAGACTTATATATATACACACACACACACACCACAGTCCAGGCCCTGTGACTTATATATATATATACACACACACACCACAGTCCAGAAACTGAGACTTATATATATACACACTCACACACACCAGTCCAGGCCCTGAGACTTATATATATATACACACACACAGCACAGTCCAGAAACTGATACTTATATATATACACACACACCACAGTCCAGACACTGAGACTATATATATATACACACACACCACAGTCCAGAAACTGAGACTTATATATATACACACACACACACACCACAGTCCAGGCCCTGTGACTTATATATATATACACACACACACCACAGTCCAGAAACTGAGACTTATATATATACACACACACACACACCACAGTCCATGCCCTGAGTCTTATATATGTATACACACACACACCACAGTCCAGAAACTGAGACTTATCTATATACACACACACACACCACAGTCCAGAAACTGAGACTTATATAAATACACACACACACACAACACAGTGCAGAAACTGAGACTTATATATATATACACACACACAAAAGTCCAGAAACTGAGACTTATGTACATACACACACACACACCACAGTCCAGAAACTGAGACTTATATATATATACACAAGCACACCACAGTCCAGAAACTGAGACATATATATAGACACACACAAATACCACAGTCCAGAAACTGAGACTTATATATATATACACAAACACACCACAGTTCAGAAACTGAGACTTATATATATACACACACACACACCACAGTCCAGGCCCTGAGAACTATATTTCTATACACACACACACACACACCACAGTCCAGAAACTGAGAAATCTATATATATACACACACCACAGTCCAGGCCCTGAGACTTATATATGTATACACACATACCACAGTCCAGAACCTGAGACTTATATATATAGAAATATATATATACACACACACCACAGTCCAAGCCCTGAGACTTATGTATATATACACACACACACACCACAGTCCAGAAACTGAGACTTATATATATATACACACACACACACACCACAGCCCAGGCACTGAGACTTATATATATACACACACACACCACAGCCCAAGCACTGAGACTTATATATATACACACACACACACACCACAGTCCAGGCCCTGAGAACTATATATCTATACACACACACACACACCACAGTCCAGAAACTGAGAAATTTATATATATACACACACCACAGTCCAGGCCCTGAGACTTATATATGTATACACACATACCACAGTCCAGAACCTGAGACTTATATATGTAGAAATATATATATACACACACACCACAGTCCAGGCCCTGAGACTTATATATATATACACACACACACACCACAGTCCAGGCACTGAGACTTATATATATATACACACACATACCACAGTCCAGACCCTGAGACTTATATATGTACACACACACACGAACCACAGTCCAGGCCCTGAGACTTATATATATACACACACACACCACAGCCCAAGCACTGAGACTTATATATATATACACACACATACCACAGTCCAGACCCTGAGACTTATATATGTATACACACACACAAACCACCGTCCTGGCCCTGAGACTTATATAAATATACATACACACACACCACAGTCCAGGCCCTGAGACTTATATATAAATATACACACACACACCACAGTCCAGGCCCTGAGACTCATATATGTATACACACACACACACCACAGTCCAGAAACTGAGACTTATATATACATACACACACACACCACAGTCCAGAAACTGAGACTTATATATATACACACACACACACAACAGTCCAGGCCCTGAGACTTATATATGTATACACACACACACACCACAGACCAGGCCCTGAGACCTATATATATATACACACACACACCACAGTCCAGAAACTGAGACTTATATATATATACACACACACACCACAGTCCAGGCCCCGCCACCGATATATATACACACACACATACCACAGTCCAGACCCTGAGACTTACATATATATATACACACACACACCACAGTCCAGAAACTGAGACTATATGTATATACACACACACACCACAGTCCAGAAACTGAGACTTATATATATACACACACACACACCACAGTCCAGGCCCTGTGACTTATATATATGTACACACAAACACCACAGTCCAGAAACTGAGACTTATATATATACACACTCACACACACCAGTCCAGGCCCTGAGACTTATATATATATATATACATACACACAGCACTGTCCAGAAACTTAGACTTATATATTTACACACACAGACACCACAGTCCAGAAACTGAGACTTATATATATACACACACACACACCACAGTCCCGACACTGAGACTATATATATACACACACACGCACCATAGTCCAGAAACTGAGACTTATATATATACACACACACACACCACAGTCCAGGCCCTGTGACTTATATATATATATATACACACACACCACAGTCCAGAAACTGAGACTTATATATATACACACTCACACACACCAGTCCAGGCCCTGAGACTTATATATATATACACACACACAGCACAGTCCAGAAACTTAGACTTATATATTTACACACACAGACACCACAGTCCAGAAACTGAGAATTATATATATACACACACACACACCGCAGTCCAGACACTGAGACTATATATATATACACACACACACCACAGTCCAGAAACTGAGACTTATATATATACACACACACACACCACAGTCCAGGCCCTGTGACTTATATATATATATACACACACACCACAGTCCAGAAACTGAGACTTATATATATACACACACACACACACCACAGTCCATGCCCTGAGTCTTATATATGTATACACACACACACCACAGTCCAGAAACTGAGACTTATCTATATACACACACACACACCGCAGTCCAGAAACTGAGACTTATATATATACACACACACACAACACAGTCCAGAAACTGAGACTTATATATATATACACACACACACAAAAGTCCAGAAACTGAGACTTATATACATACACACACACACACACACACCACAGTCCAGAAACTGAGACTTATATATATATACACACGCACACCACAGTCCAGGCCCCGCGACCTATATATATACACACACACATACCACTCTCCAGACCCTGAGACTTATATATATATATATACACACACACACCACAGTCCAGAAACTGAGACTATATGTATATACACACACACACCACAGTCCAGAAACTGAGACTTATATATATACACACACACACACCACAGTCCAGGCCCCGCGACCTATATATATACACACACACATACCACAGTCCAGACCCTGAGACTTATATATATATATATACACACACACACCACAGTCCAGAATCTGAGACTATATGTATATACACACACACACCACAGTCCAGAAACTGAGACTTATATAAATACACACACACACACCACAGTCCAGGCCCTGTGACTTATATATATATATACAGACACACACCACAGTCCAGAAACTGAGACTTATATATATACACACTCACACACACCAGTCCAGGCCCTGAGACTTATATATATATACACACACACAGCACAGTCCAGAAACTGAGACTTATATATATACACACACACCACAGTCCAGACACTGAGACTATATATATATACACACACACCACAGTCCAGAAACTGAGACTTATATATATACACACACACACACACCACAGTCCAGGCCCTGTGACTTATATATATATACACACACACACCACAGTCCAGAAACTGAGACTTATATATATACACACACACACACACACCACAGTCCATGCCCTGAGTCTTATATATGTATACACACACACACCACAGTCCAGAAACTGAGACTTATCTATATACACACACACACACCACAGTCCAGAAACTGAGACTTATATATACACACACACACACACAACACAGTGCAGAAACTGAGACTTATATATATATACACACACACACAAAAGTCCAGAAACTGAGACTTATGTACATACACACACACACACCACAGTCCAGAAACTGAGACTTATATATATATACACACGCACACCACAGTCCAGAAACTGAGACATATATATAGACACACACAAATACCACAGTCCAGAAACTGAGACTTATATATATATACACAAACACACCACAGTTCAGAAACTGAGACTTATATATGTATACACACACACCACAGTCCAGGCCCTGAGAACTATATTTCTATACACACACACACACACACCACAGTCCAGAAACTGAGAAATCTATATATATACACACACCACAGTCCAGGCCCTGAGACTTATATATGTATACACACATACCACAGTCCAGAACCTGAGACTTATATATATATAGAAATATATATATACACACACAGCACAGTCCAAGCCCTGAGACTTATGTATATATACACACACATACCACAGTCCAGACCCTGAGACTTATATATGTATACACACACACGAACCACAGTCCAGGCCCTGAGACTTATATATATACACACACACACCACAGCCCAGGCACTGAGACTTATATATATATATATATACGCACACATGCCACAGTCCAGACCCTGAGACTTATATATGTATACACACACACAAACCACTGTCCTGGCCCTGAGACTTATATAAATATACATACACACACACCACAGTCCAGGCCCTGAGACTTATATATATATATACACACACACACCACAGGCCAGGCCCTGAGACATATATATGTATACACACACACACACCACAGTCCAGAAACTGAGACTTATATATACATGCAAACACACACCACAGTCCAGAAACTGAGACTTATATATATACACACACACACACCACAGTCCAGGCCCTGAGACTTATATATGTATACACACACACACACCACAGTAGTGGCCCTGAGACCTATATATATACACACACACACACCACAGTCCAGAAACTGAGACTTATATATATATACACACACACACCACAGTCCAGAAACTGAGACTTATATATATACACATACACACACCACAGTCCAGGGCCCGCGACCGATATATATGCACACACACATACCACAGTCCAGACCCTGAGACTTATATATATATATACACACACACACCACAGTCCAGAAACTGAGACTATCTGTATATACACACACACACCACAGTCCAGAAACTGAGACTTATATATATACACACTCACACACACCAGTCCAGGCCCTGAGACTTATATATATATACACACACACAGCACAGTCCAGAAACTGTGACTTATATATATGTACACACACACACCACAGTCCAGAAACTGAGACTTATATATATACACATTCACACACACCAGTCCAGGCCCTGAGACTTATATGTATATGTACACACACAGCACAGTCCAGAAACTGAGACTTATATATATACACACACACACACCACAGTCCAGACACTGAGACTATATATATATATATATATACACACACACAGCACAGTCCAGAAACTGAGACTTATATATACACACACACACACAACACAGTCCAGAAACTGTGACTTATATATATATACACACACACACAAAAGTCCAGAAACTGAGACTTATATACAAACACACACACACACACCACAGTCCAGAAACTGAGACTTATATACATATACACATGCACACCACAGTCCAGAAACTGAGACATATATATAGACACACACAAATACCACAGTCCAGAAACTGAGACTTATATATATATCCACAAACACAACACAGTTCAGAAACTGAGAATAATATATATATACACACACACACACCACTGTCCAGGCCCTGAGAACTATATTTCTATACACACACACACACCACAGTCCAGAAACTGAGACATTTATATATATACACACACCACAGTCCAGGCCCTGAGACTTATATATGAATACACACATACCACAGTCCAGAACCTGAGACTTGTATATATAGAAATATATATATACACACACACCATAGTCCAGGCCCTGAGACTTATATATATATATATACACACACACCACAGTCCAGAAACTGAGACTTGTATATATACACACACACACACCACCGTCCACGCCCTGAGACTTATATATATACACACACACATACCACAGTCCAGACCCTGAGACTTATATATGTATACACACACACGAACCACAGTCCAGGCCCTGAGACTTATTTATATACACACACACACACACCACAGTCCAGGGCCTGAGACTTATATATATATATATACACACACACCACGGTCCAGGCCCTGAGACTTATATATATACACACACACACCACGGTCCAGGCCCTGAGACTTATATATATATACACACACACCACAGTCCAGGCCCTGAGACTTATATAGATACACTCACAAACACCACAGTCCACGCCCTGAGACATATATATACACACACACACACCACCGTCCTGGGCCTGAGACATATATAAATACACTCACACACACTACAGTCCAGGCCCTGAGACTTATATATATATACACACACACAATCCACAGTCTAGGCCCTGAGACATATATATACACACACATACCACAGTCCAGACCCTGAGACTTATATATATACAAACACGCACACACCACGGCCCAGGCCCTGTGACTTATATATATATACACACACACCACAGTCCAGGCCCTGAGACTTATATATATACACACACACACCAAAGTCCAGGCCCTGAGACTTATATATGTACACACACACACACCACAGTCCAGAAACTGAGACTTATATATATATACACACACACACCACAGTCCAGTAACTGAGACTTATATATATATACACACACACCACAGTCCAGAACCTGAGATTTATATAGATAGAAATATATATATACACACACACCACAGTCTCGGCACTGAGACTTATATATATACACACACACATACCACAGTTCAGACCCTGAGACTTATATATATACACACACACATACCACAGTTCAGACCCTGAGACTTATATATATATATTTACACACACACACCACAGTCCAGAACCTGAGACTTATATATGTATACACAAACCACAGTCCAGGCCCTGAGACTTATATATATATACACACACACACCACAGCCCAGGCCCTGAGACTTATATATGTATACACACACACCACAGTCCAGAAGCTGAGACTTATATATATAGAAATATATATATACACACACACCACAATCCATGCCCTGAGACTTATATTTATACACACACACACACACCACAGTCCAGGCCCTGAGACTTATATATATACACACACACACACCACAGTCCAGGGCCTGAGACCCATATATATACACACACACACCACGGTCCAGGCCCTGAGACTTATATGTATACACACACACACCACGGTCCAGGCCCTGAGACTTCTATATATATACACACACACCACAGTCCAGGCCCTGAGTTATATATATACACACACACACACCACAGTCCTGGGCCTGAGACATATATAAATACACAGACACACACACACTACAGTCCAGGCCCTGAGACTTATATATATATACACACACAAAATCCACAGTCCAGGGCCTGAGACCCATATATATACACACACACACCACGGTCCAGGCCCTGAGACTTATATATATACGCACACACCACGGTCCAGGCCCTGAGACTTATATATATATACACACACATACCACAGTCCAGACCCTGACACTTATATATATACAAACACACACACACCACGGTCCAGGCCCTGAGACTTATATATATATACACACACAAACCACAGTCCAGCCATGAGACTGATATATTTACACACACACACACCACAGCCCAGGCCCTGAGACTTATATATGTACACACACACACACCACTGTCCAGAAACTGAGACTTATATATATACACACACACACACCACAGTCCAGGCCCTGAGACTTATATATGTATACACACACACCACAGTCCAGGCCCTGAGACTTATATAGATAGAAATATATAGATACGCACACACCACAGTCCAGGCACTGAGACTTATATATATATGCACACACACACCACAGTCCAGGCCCTGAGACTTATATATATACACACAGTTAAACCACAGTCCAGGGCCTGAGACCCATATATATACACACACACACCACGGTCCAGGCCCTGAGACTTATATGTATACACACACACACCACGGTCCAGGCCCTGAGACTTCTATATATATACACACACACCACAGTCCAGGCCCTGAGACATATATATACACACACACACACCACAGTCCTGGGCCTGAGACATATATAAATACACAGACACACACACACTACAGTCCAGGCCCTGAGACTTATATATATATACACACACAAAATCCACAGTCCAGGCCCTGAGACATATATATACACACACATACCACAGTCCAGACCCTGACACTTATATATATACCAACACACACACACCACGGTCCAGGCCCTGAGACTTGTATATATACACACACACAAACCACAGTCCAGCCATGAGACTGATATATTTACACACACACACACAACACAGTCCAGGCCCTGAGACAGATATATACACACACACACACCACAGTCCTGGGCCTGAGACATATATAAACACACAGACACACACACACTACAGTCCAGGCCCTGAGACTTATATATATATACACACACAATATCCACAGTCCAGGCCCTGAGACATATATATACACACACATACCACAGTCCAGACCCTGACACTTATATATATACCAACACACACACACCACGGTCCAGGCCCTGAGACTTATATATATATACACACACATACCACAGTCCAGACCCTGACACTTATATATATACCAACACACACACACCACAGTCCAGGCCCTGAGACTTATATAGATAGAAATATATAGATACGCACACACCACAGTCCAGGCACTGAGACTTATATATATATGCACACACACACCACAGTCCAGGCCCTGAGACTTATATATATACACACAGTCATACCACAGTCCAGACCCTGAGACTTACATATATATATACACACACACACCACAGTCCAGAACCTGAGACTTATATATGTATACACAGACACCACAGTCCAGAACCTGAGACTTATATATATACACACACACACACCACAGTTGAGGCCCTGAGACTTATATAAATACACACACACACCACGGTCCAGGCCCTGAGACTTATATATATACACACACACACACCACAGTCCAGGGCCTGAGACCCATATATATACACACACACACCACGGTCCAGGCCCTGAGACTTATATATATACACACACACCACAGTCCAGGCCCTGAGACTTATATAGATACACTCACACACACCACAGTCCAGACCCTGAGACATATATGTACACACACACACCACAGTCCAGGGCCTGAGACATATATAAATACACAGACACTCACACACTACAGTCCAGGCCCTGAGACTTATATATATATAAACACACAAAATCCACAGTCCAGGCCCTGAGACATATATATACATACACATACCACAGTCCAGACCCTGAGACTTATATATATACAAACACACACACACCACGGTCCAGGCCCTGAGACTTATATATTTACACACACACACACCACAGCCCCGGCCCTGAGACTTATATATGTACACACACACACACCACTGTCCAGAAACTGAGACTTATATATATACACACACACACCACAGTCCAGGCCCTGAGACTTATATATGTATACACACACACCACAGTCCAGGCCCTGAGACTTATATAGATAGAAATATATAGATACGCACACACCACAGTCCAGGCACTGAGACTTATATATATATATATGCACACACACACCACAGTCCAGGCCCTGAGACTTATATATATACACACAGTCATACCACAGTCCAGACCCTGAGACTTACATATATATATACACACACACACCACAGTCCAGAACCTGAGACTTATATATGTATACACACACACCACAGTCCAGAACCTGAGACTTATATATATATATAAATATATATATACACACACATCACAGTCCAGGCCCTGAGACTTATATATATACACACAGACACACCACAGTTGAGGCCCTGAGACTTATATATATACACACACACACCACGGTCCAGGCCCTGAGACTTATATATCTACACACACACACCACAGCCCAGGCCCTGAGACATATAAATGTATACACACACACCACAGTCCAGAACCTGAGACTTATATATATATATAGAAATATATATATACACACACATCACAGTCCAGGCCCTGAGACTTATATATATACACACACACACACCACAGTTGAGGCCCTGAGACTTATATATATACACACACACACCACGGTCCAGGCCCTGAGTCTTATATATATACACACACACACACACCACAGTCCAGGGCCTGAGACCCATATATATACACACACACACCACGGTCC
Organism: Heterodontus francisci; assembly: GCF_036365525.1. Classification (NCBI taxonomy): domain Eukaryota; kingdom Metazoa; phylum Chordata; class Chondrichthyes; order Heterodontiformes; family Heterodontidae; genus Heterodontus; species Heterodontus francisci. The sequence continues at coordinate 950,512 of NW_027140744.1, forward strand.
AGGCCCTGAGACTTATATATATACACACACACCACGGTCCAGGCCCTGAGTCTTATATATAAATACACACACACAATCCACAGTCCAGGCCATGAGACATATATATACACACACATACCACAGTCCAGACCCTGAGACTTATATCTATACAAACTCACACACACCACGGTCCAGGCCCTGAGACTTATATATATATACACACACACACCACAGTCCAGCCATGAGACTGATATATTTACACACACACACACCACAGCCCCGGCCCTGAGACTTATATATGTACACACACACTCCACAGACCAGAACCTGAGACTTATATAGATAGAAATATATATATACACACACACCACAGTCCAGGCCCTGAGACTTATATATATACACACAGTCATACCACAGTCCAGACCCTGAGACTTATATATATATATATACACACACACACCACAGTCCAGAACCTGAGAGTTACATATGTATACACACACACAAACCACAGTCCAGGCCCTGAGACTTATATATATACACACACACACCACAGCCCAGGCCCTGAGACTTATATATGTATACACACACACCACAGTCCAGGGCATGAGACTTATATATATATAGAAATATATATATACACACACACCACAGTCCAGGCCCTGAGACTTATATATATACACACAAACACACCACAGTTGAGGCCCTGAGACTTATATATATACACACACACACCACGGTCCAGGCCCTGAGACTTATATATATACACACACTCACCACGGTCCAGGCCCTGAGACTTATATATATATATACACACACACCACAGTCCAGGCCCTGAAACTTATATATATATGCACACACACACACACCACAGACCAGGCCCTGAGACTTATATATATATACACACACACACCACAGCCCAGGCCCTGAGACTTATATATGTATACACACACACCACAGTCCAGAACCTGAGACTTATATATATATAGAAATATATATATACACACACACCACAATCCATGCCCTGAGACTTATATATATACACACACACACACCACAGTCCAGGCCCTGAGACTTATATATATACACACACACACACCACAGTCCAGGGCCTGAGACCCATATATATACACACACACACCACGGTCCAGGCCCTGAGACTTATAAAAATACACACACACACCACGGTCCAGGCCCTGTGACTTATATATATATACACACACACCACAGTCCAGGCCCTGAGACTTATATAGATACACTCACACACACCACAGTCCACGCCCTGAGACATATATATACACACACACACACCACAGTCCAGGCCCTGAGACTTATATATATATACACACACACAATCCACAGTCTAGGCCCTGAGACATATATATACACACACATACCACAGTCCACACCCTGAGACTTATATATATACAAACACGCACACACCACGGTCCAGGCCCTGTGACTTATATATATATACACATACACCACAGTCCAGGCCCTGAGACTTATATATATACACACACACACCACAGTCCAGGCCCTGAGACTTATATATGTACACACACACACACCACAATCCAGAAACTGAGACTTATATAGATAGAAATATATATATACACACACACCACAGTCTCGGCCCTGAGACTTATATATATATACACACACACAGCACAGTCCAGAAACTGAGACTTATATATATATACACACACACACACCACAGTCCAGGCCCTGAGACTTATATATATACACACACACATACCACAGTCCAGACCCTGAGAATTATATATATATATATATATACACACACACACCACAGTCCAGAACCTGTGACTTATATATGTATACACACACACAAACCACAGTCCAGGCCCTGAGACTTATATATATATATACACACACACACCACAGCCGAGGCCCTGAGACTTATATATGTATACACACACACCACAGTCCAGAACCTGAGACTTATATATATAGAAATATATATATACACACACACCACAGTCCAGGCCCTGAGACTTATATATATACACACACACACACCACAGTCCAGGGCCTGAGAACCATTTATATACACACACACACCACGGTCCAGGCCCTGAGACGTATATATATACACACACACACCACGGTCCAGGCCCTGAGACTTATATATATAGACACACACACCACAGTCCAGGCCCTGAGACTTATATAGATACACTCACACACACCACAGTCCACGCCCTGAGACATATATATACACACACACACACCACCGTCGTGGGCCTGAGACATATATAAATACACAGACACACACACACTACAGTCCAGACCCTGAGACTTATATACATATACACACACACAATCCACAGTCTAGGCCCTGAGACATAGAAATACACACACATACCACAGTCCAGACCCTGAGACTTATATATATACAAACACGCACACACCACGGTCCAGGCCCTGTGACTTATATATATATACACACACACCACAGTCCAGGCCCTGAGACTTATATATATACACACACACACCACAGTCCAGGCCCTGAGACTTATATATGTACACACACACACACCACAATCCAGAAACTGAGACTTATATATATACACACACACACACCGCAGTCCAGTAACTGAGACTTATATATATATACACACACACACCACAGTCCAGAACCTGAGATTTATATAGATAGAAATATATATATACACACACACCAAAGTCTCGGCCCTGAGACTTATATATATATACACACACACAGCACAGTCCAGAAACTGAGACTTATATATATATACACACACACACACCACAGTCCAGGCCCTGAGACTTATATACATACACACACACAAACCACAGTCCAGGCCCTGAGACTTATATATATATATATACACACACACACCACAGCCGAGGCCCTGAGACTTATATATGTATACACACACACCACAGTCCAGAACCTGAGACTTATATATATAGAAATATATATATACACACACACCACAGTCCAGGCCCTGAGACCTATATATATATACACACACACACCACAGTCCAGGGCCTGAGACCCATATATATACACACACACACCACGGTCCAGGCCCTGAGACTTATATGTATACACACACACACCACGGACCAGGCCCTGAGACTTATATATATATACACACACACCACAGTCCAGAAACTGAGACTTATATATATACACACACACACACCACAGTCCAGGTTCTGAGACCGATATTTCTATACACACACACACACCACAGTCCAGAAACTGAGACTTATATATATACACACACACACCACATTCCAGGCCCTGAGACTTATATATATATACACACACACACCACAGTCCAGAAAATGAGACTTGTATATATACACACACACACACACCACAGTCCACGCCCTGAGACTTATATATAGACCCACACAATAACCACAGTCCTGGGCATGAGACTTATATATATACACACTCACATACCACAGTCCAGACCCTGAGACTTATATATATGCACACACAATAACCACAGTCCAGGACCTGAGACTTATATATTTATCTACGCACACCCACCACGGTCCAGGCCCTGAGACTTATATATATATCTACGCACACACACCACAGTCCAGACCCTGTGACTTATATATGTATACACACACACACCAGAGTCCAGAAACTGAGACTTATATATATACACACACACACCACAGTCCAGTCCCCGAGACTTATATTTATACACACACACACACACCACAGTCCAGGCCCTGAGACTTATATATTTACACACACACACACCTCAGTCCAGGGCCTGAGACCCATATATATACACACACACACACCACGGTCCAGGCCCTGAGACTTATATGTATACACACACACACCACGGTCCAGGCCCTGAGACTTCTATATATATACACACACACCACAGTCCAGGACCTGAGATATATATATACACACACACACACCACAGTCCAGGGCCTGAGACATATATAAATACACAGACACACACACACTACAGTCCAGGCCCTGAGACTTATATATATATACACACACAAAATCCACAGTCCAGGGCCTGAGACCCATATATATACACACACACACCACGGTCCAGGCCCTGAGACTTATATATATACACACACACCACGGTCCAGGCCCTGAGACTTATATATATATACACACACATACCACAGTCCAGACCCTGACACTTATATATATACAAACACGCACACACCACGGTCCAGGCCCTGAGACTTATATATATATACACACACAAACCACAGTCCAGCCATGAGACTGATATATTTACACACACACACACCACAGCCCAGGCCCTGAGACTTATATATGTACACACACACACACCATTGTCCAGAAACTGAGACTTATATATATACACACACACACCACAGTCCAGGCCCTGAGACTTATATATGTATACACACACACCACAGTCCAGGCCCTGAGACTTATATAGATAGAAATATATAGATACGCACACACCACAGTCCAGGCACTGAGACTTATATATATATGCACACACACACCACAGTCCAGGCCCTGAGACTTATATATATACACACAGTCATACCACAGTCCAGGTCCTGAGACCCATATATATACACACACACACCACGGTCCAGGCCCTGAGACTTCTATATACACACACACACACCACAGTCCTGGGCCTGAGACATATATAAATACACAGACACACACACACTACAGTCCAGGCCCTGAGACTTATATATATATACACACACAAAATCCACAGTCCAGGCCCTGAGACATATATATACACACACATACCACAGTCCAGACCCTGACACTTATATATATACAAACACACACACACCACGGTCCAGGCCCTGAGACTTATATGTATATACACACACAAACCACAGTCCAGCCATGAGACTGATATATTTACACACACACACAACACAGTCCAGGCCCTGAGACTTATATATGTATAAACACACACCACAGTCCAGGCCCTGAGACTTATATAGATAGAAATATATAGATACGCACACACCACAGTCCAGGCACTGAGACTTATATATATATGCACACACACACCACAGTCCAGGCCCTGAGACTTATATATATACACACAGTCATACCACAGTCCAGACCCTGAGACTTACATATATATATACACACACACACCACAGTCCAGAACCTGAGACTTATATATGTATACACAGACACCACAGTCCAGAACCTGAGACTTATATATATATAGAAATGTATATATACACACACATCACAGTCCAGGCCCTGAGACTTATATATATACACACACACACACCACAGTTGAGGCCCTGAGACTTATATAAATACACACACACACCACGGTCCAGGCCCTGAGACTTATATATAAACACACACACACACCACAGTCCAGGGCCTGAGACCCATATATATACACACACACACCACGGTCCAGGCCCTGAGACTTATATATATACACACACACCACAGTCCAGGCCCTGAGACTTATATAGATACACTCACGCACACCACAGTCCAGACCCTGAGACATATATGTACACACACACACCACAGTCCAGTGCCTGAGACATATATAAAGACACAGACACTCACACACTACAGTCCAGGCCCTGAGACCTATATATATATAAACACACACAATCCACAGTCCAGGCACTGAGACTTATATATATATATGCACACACACACCACAGTCCAGGCCCTGAGACTTATATATATACACACAGTCATACCACAGTCCAGACCCTGAGACTTATATATATACAAACACACACACACCACGGTCCAGGCCCTGAGACTTATATATATATACACACACACACCACAGTCCAGCCATGAGACTGATATATTTACACACACACACACCACAGCCCCGGCCCTGAGACTTATATATGTACACACACACACACCACTGTCCAGAAACTGAGACTTATATATATACACACACACACCACAGTCCAGGCCCTGAGACTTATATATGTATACACACACACCACAGTCCAGGCCCTGAGACTTATATAGATAGAAATATATAGATACGCACACACCACAGTCCAGGCACTGAGACTTATATATATATATGCACACACACACCACAGTCCAGGCCCTGAGACTTATATATATACACACAGTCATACCACAGTCCAGACCCTGAGACTTACATATATATATACACACACACACCACAGTCCAGAACCTGAGACTTATATATGTATACACACACACCACAGTCCAGAACCTGAGACTTATATATATATATAGAAATATATATATACACACACATCACAGTCCAGGCCCTGAGACTTATATATATACACACAGACACACCACAGTTGAGGCCCTGAGACTTATATATATACACACACACACCACGGTCCAGGCCCTGAGACTTATATATCTACACACACACACCACAGCCCAGGCCCTGAGACATATAAATGTATACACACACACCACAGTCCAGAACCTGAGACTTATATATATATATATATAGAAATATATATATACACACACATCACAGTCCAGGCCCTGAGACTTATATATATACACACACACACACCACAGTTGAGGCCCTGAGACTTACATATATACACACACACCACGGTCCAGGCCCTGAGACTTATATATACACACACACACACACACCACAGTCCAGGGCCTGAGACCCATATATATACACACACACACCACGGTCCAGGCCCTGAGACTTATATATATACACACACACCACGGTCCAGGCCCTGAGTCTTATATATAAATACACACACACAATCCACAGTCCAGGCCATGAGACATATATATACACACACATACCACAGTCCAGACCCTGAGACTTATATATATATACAAACACACACACACCACGGTCCAGGCCCTGAGACTTATATATATATACACACACACACCACAGTCCAGCCATGAGACTGATATATTTACACACACACACACCACAGCCCAGGCCCTGAGACTTATATATGTACACACACACACACCAAAGTCCAGAAACTGAGACTTATATATATACACACACACACCACAGTCCAGGCCCTGAGACTTGTATATGTATACACACACTGCACAGACCAGAACCTGAGACTTATATAGATAGAAATATATATATACACACACACCACAGTCCAGGCCCTGAGACTTATATATATACACACAGTCATACCACAGTCCAGACCCTGAGACTTATATATATATATACACACACACACCACAGTCCAGAACCTGAGAGTTACATATGTATACACACACACAAACCACAGTCCAGGCCCTGAGACTTATATATATACACACACACACCACAGCCCAGGCCCTGAGACTTATATATGTATACACACACACCACAGTCCAGGGCATGAGACTTATATATATATAGAAATATATATATACACACACACCACAGTCCAGGCCCTGAGACTTATATATATACACACACACACACCACAGTTGAGGCCCTGAGACTTATATATATACACACACACACCACGGTCCAGGCCCTGAGAATTATATATATACACACACACACCACGGTCCAGGCCCTGAGACTTATATATATATACACACACACCACAGTCCAGGCCCTGAGACTTATATATATATGCACACACACACACACCACAGACCAGGCCCTGAGACTTATATATATATACACACACACACCACAGCCCATGCCCTGAGACTTATATATGTATACACACACACCACAGTCCAGAACCTGAGACTTATATATATATATAGAAATATATATATACACACACACCACAATCCATGCCCTGAGACTTATATATATACACACACACACACCACAGTCCAGGCCCTGAGACTTATATATATATACACACACACACACCACAGTCCAGGGCCTGAGACCCATATATATACACACACACACCACGCTCCAGGCCCTGAGACTTATATATATACACACACACACCACGGTCCAGGCCCTGAGACTTATATATATCTACACACACACCACAGTCCACGCCCTGAGACATATATATACACACACACACACCACCGTCCTGGGCCTGAGACATATATAAATACACAGACACACACACACTACAGTCCAGGCCCTGAGACTTATATATATATACACACACACAATCCACAGTCTAGGCCCTGAGACATATATATACACACACATACCACAGTCCAGACCCTGAGACTTATATATATACAAACACGCACACACCACGGTCCAGGCCCTGTGACTTATATATATATACACACACACCACAGTACCGAACCTGAGACGTATATATATAGAAATATATATATACACACACACCACAGTCCAGGCCCTGAGACTTATAAATATACACACACACACACCACAGTCCAGGGCCTGAGACCCATATATATACACACACACACCACGGTCCAGGCCCTGAGACTTATATATATACACACACACACCACGGTCCAGGCCCTGAGACTTATATATATATACACACACACCACAGTCCAGGCCCTGAGACTTATATAGATACACTCACACACACCACAGTCCACGCCCTGAGACATATATATACACACACACACACCACCGTCCTGGGCCTGAGACATATATAAATACACAGACACACACACTACAGTCCAGGCCCTGAGACTTATATATATATACACACACACAATCCACAGTCTAGGCCCTGAGACATATATATACACACACATACCACAGTCCAAACCCTGAGACTTATATATATACAAACACGCACACACCACGGTCCAGGCCCTGTGACTTATATATATATACACACACACCACAGTCCAGGCCCTGAGACTTAAAAATATATATACACACACACCACAGTCCAGGCCCTGAGACTTATATATGTACACACACACACACCACAATCCAGAAACTGAGACTTATATATATACACACACACACACCACAGTCCAGTAACTGAGACTTATATATATATACACACACACACCACAGTCCAGAACCTGAGATTTATATAGATAGAAATATATATATACACACACACCAAAGTCTCGGCCCTGAGACTTATATATATATACACACACACAGCACAGTCCAGAAACTGAGACTTATATATATATATACACACACACACCACAGTCCAGGCCCTGAGACTTATATATATACACACACACATATCACAGTCCAGACCCTGAGAATTATATATATATATATATACACACACACACCACAGTCCAGAACCTGAGACTTATATATGTATACACACACACAAACCACAGTCCAGGCCCTGAGACTTATATATATATATATATACACACACACCACAGCCGAGGCCCTGAGACTTATATATGTATACACACACACCACAGTCCAGAACCTGAGACTTATATATATAGAAATATATATATACACACACACCACAGTCCAGGCCCTGAGACTTATATATATATATACACACACACACCACAGTCCAGGGCCTGAGACCCATATATATACACACACACACCACGGTCCAGGCCCTGAGACTTATATGTATACACACACACACCACGGTCCAGGCCCTGAGACTTATATATATATACACACACACCACAGTCCAGAAACTGAGACTTATATATATACACACACACACACCACAGTCCAGGTTCTGAGACCTATATTTCTATACACACACACACACCACAGTCCAGAAACTGAGACTTATATATATACACACACACACCACATTCCAGGCCCTGAGACTTATATATATATACACACATACACCACAGTCCAGAAAATGAGACTTGTATATATACACACACACACACCACAGTCCACGCCCTGAGACTTATATATATACACACACAATAACCACAGTCCAGGGCATGAGACTTATATATATACACACACACATACCACAGTCCAGACCCTGAGACTTATATATATGCACACGCAATAACCACAGTCCAGGACCTGAGACTTATATATTTATCTACGCACACCCACCACGGTCCAGGCCCTGAGACTTATATATATATCTACGCACACACACCACAGTCCAGACCCTGTGACTTATATATGTATACACACACACACCAGAGTCCAGAAACTGAGACTTATATATATACACACACACACCACAGTCCAGTCCCCGAGACTTATATATATACATACGCACACACACCACAGTCCAGGCCCTGAGACTTATATGTATAAGCACACCCACCACGGTCCAGGCCCTGAGACTTATATATATATATACACACACACCACAGTCCAGTCCCCGAGACTTATATATATATATACACACACACACCACAGTCCAGACCCTGTGACTTATATACGTATACACACACACACCAGAGTCCAGAAACTGAGACTTATATATATACACACACACACACACCACAGTCCAGTCCCCGAGACTTATATATATATATACGCACACACACCACAGTCCAGAAACTGAGACTTATATATATACACACACACACACACCACAGTCCAGTCCCCGAGACTTATATATATATACACACACACACACCACAGTCCAGGCCCTGTGACTTATATATGTATACATACACACACCAGAGTCCAGAAACTGAGACTTATATATACACACACACACACACCACAGTCCAGTCCCCGAGACTTATACATATATATACGCACACACACCACAGTCCAGACCCTGAGACTTTTATATATTGACACACACACACACCGCAGTCCAGAAACTGAGATTTATATATATATACACAAACACACCACAGTCCAGAAACTGAGACTTATATATATATACACACACACACCACAGTCCAGGCCCTGAGACCTATATTTCTATACACACACACACACCACAGTCCAGTCCCCGAGACTTATATATATATATATATATATATACGCACACACACCACAGTCCAGACTCTGAGACTTTTATATATTGACACACACACACACCACAGTCCAGAAACTGAGACTTATATATATATACACAAACACACCACAGACCAGAAACTGAGACTTATATATATATACACACACACCACAGTGCAGGCCCTGAGACCTATATTTCTATACACACACACACACCACAGTCCAGAAACTGAGACTTATATATATATACACACACACCACGGTCCAGGCCCTGAGACTTATATATATACACACACACACCACAGTCCATCCATGAGACTGATATATATACACACGCACACACACCACAGTCCAGGGCCTGCGACTTATATATATACACACAGACACCACTTTCCAGGCCCTGAGACTTATATATATACACTCACACACCACAGTCCAGGTCCTGAGACATATATATATACACACACACCGCACTCTAAGCCCTGAGACTTATATATATTGATATTTAGAGACACACACCACTGACCTGGCCCTGAGACCTATATATATACACACCACAGTCCAGTCCCCGAGACGTATATATAGGTATTTATATATACATACACACCACAGTCCAGTCCCCGAGACTTATATATATATATACGCACACACACCACAGTCCAGACCCTGAGACTTATATATATATCTACGCACACACACCACAGTCCAGACCCTGTGACTTATATATGTATACACACACACACCAGAGTCCAGAAACTGAGACTTATATATATACACACACACCACAGTCCAGTCCCCGAGACTTATATATATACATACGCAAACACACCACAGTCCAGGCCCTGAGACTTATATGTATAAGCACACCCACCACGGTCCAGGCCCTGAGACTTATATATATATATACACACACACCACAGCCCAGTCCCCGAGACTTATATATATATATACACACACACACCACAGTCCAGACCCTGTGACTTATATATGTATACATAAACACACCAGAGTCCAGAAACTGAGACTTATATATACACACACACACACACACCACAGTCCAGTCCCCGAGACTTATATATATATATACGCACACACACCACAGTCCAGAACCTGAGACTTTTATATATTGACACACACACACACCACAGTCCAGAAACTGAGATTTATATATATATACACAAACACACCACAGTCCAGAAACTGAGACTTATATATATATACACACACACACACCACAGTCCAGGCCCTGAGACCTATATATATACACACCACAGTCCAGTCCCCGAGACGTATATATAGGTATTTATATATACATACACACCACAGTCCAGTCCCCGAGACTTATATATATATATACGCACACACACCACAGTCCAGACCCTGAGACTTATATATATATCTACGCACACACACCACAGTCCAGACCCTGTGACTTATATATGTATACACACACACACCAGAGTCCAGAAACTGAGACTTATATATATACACACACACACCACAGTCCAGTCCCCGAGACTTATATATATACATACGCAAACACACCACAGTCCAGGCCCTGAGACTTATATGTATAAGCACACCCACCACGGTCCAGGCCCTGAGACTTATATATATATACACACACACCACAGCCCAGTCCCCGAGACTTATATATATATATATATACACACACACACCACAGTCCAGACCCTGTGACTTATATATGTATACACACACACACCAGAGTCCAGAAACTGAGACTTATATATATACACACACACACACACCACAGTCCAGTCCCCGAGACTTATATATATATATATATATATACGCACACACACCACAGTCCAAACCCTGAGACTTATATATGTATACATAAACACACCAGAGTCCAGAAACTGAGACTTATATATATACACACACACACACACCACAGTCCAGTCCCCGAGACTTATATATATATATACACACACACACACCACAGTCCAGGCCCTGTGACTTATATATGTATACATAAACACACCACAGTCCAGAAACTGAGACTTATATATACACACACACACACACACACCACAGTCCAGTCCCCGAGACTTATATATATATATACGCACACACACCGCAGTCCAGAACCTGAGACTTTTATATATTGACACACACACACACACCACAGTCCAGAAACTGAGATTTATATATATATACACAAACACACCACAGTCCAGAAACTGAGACTTATATATATATATACACACACACACACACCACAGTCCAGGCCCTGAGACCTATATTTCTATACACACACACACACCACAGTCCAGTCCCCGAGACTTATATATATATATATATATACGCACACACACCACAGTCCAGACACTGAGACTTTTATATATTGACACACACACACACCACAGTCCAGAAAATGAGACTTATATATATATACACAAACACACCACAGTCCAGAAACTGAGACTTATATATATAGACAAACACACACCACAGTCCAGGCCCTGAGACCTATATTTCTATACACACACACACACCACAGTCCAGAAACTGAGACTTATATATATATACACACACACCACGGTCCAGGCCCTGAGACTTATATATATACACACACACACACACCACAGTCCATCCATGAGACTGATATATATACACACACACACACAGACCACAGTCCAGGGCCTGAGACTTATATATATACACACAGACACCACTTTCCAGGCCCTGAGACTTATATATATACACTCACATACCACAGTCCAGGAACTGAGACATATATGTATACACACACACACACACACCGCACTCTAAGCCCTGAGACTTATATATATTGATATTTACAGACACACACCACTGACCTGGCCCTGAGACCTATATATATACACACCACAGTCCAGTCCCCGAGACGTATATATAGGTATATATATATACATACACACCACAGTCCAGTCCCCGAGACTTATATATATATATACGCATACACACCACAGTCCAGACCCTGAGACTTATATATATATACACACACACACACCACAGTCCAGGCCCTGTGACTTATATATGTATACACACACACACCACAGTCCAGAAACTGAGACTTATATATGTCTACACACACACACCACAGTCCACAAACTTAGACTTATATATATACACACACACACACCACAGTCCAGAAAATGAGATTTATATATATATACACACACACACCACAGTCCAGAAACTGAGACTTATATATATACACACACACACACCACAGTCCAGACCCTGAGACTTATATATATATATACACACACACACACCACAGTCCAGGCCCTGTGACTTATATATGTATACATACACACACCACAGTCCAGAAACTGAGACTTATATATATACACACACACACACCACAGTCCAGAAACTGAGACTTATATATATACACACACACACACCACAGCCCAGAAACTGAGATTTATATATATCCACACACACACACCACAGTCCAGAAACTGAGACTCATATATATATACACACACACACACCACAGTCCAGGCCCTGTGACTTATATATGTATACATACACACACCACAGTCCAGAAACTGAGACTTATATATATACACACACACACCACAGTCCAGGCCCTGAGACTTATATATATATATACGCACACACACCACAGTCCAGACCCTGAGACTTATATATATAGACACACACACACACCACAGTCCAGAAACTGAGACTTATATATATACACACACACACACCACAGTCCAGGCCCTGAGACCTATATTTCTATACACACACACACACCACAGTCCAGAAACTGAGACTTATATATATACACACACACACCACAATCCATCCGTGAGACTGATATATATACACACACACACACACCACAGTCCAGGGCCTGAGACTTATATATATACACACAGACACCACTTTCCAGGCCCTGAGACCTATATATATACACTCACAGACCACATTCCAGGTCCTGAGACATATATGTATACACACACACACACACACCGCAGTCTAAGCCCTGAGACTTATATATATTGATATTTACACACACACACACCACTGACCTGGCCCTGAGACCTATATATATACACACACACACACCACAGTCCAGAAACTGAGAGTTATATATATACACACACACACCACAGTCCAGGCCCTGAGACTTATATATGTATACACACATACCATAGTCCAGAACCTGAGACTAATATATATAGAAATATATATATACACACACACCACAGTCCAGGCCCTGAGACTTATATATATATACACACACACACCACAGTCCAGAAAATGAGAATTGTATATATACACACACACACACCACAGTCCACGCCCTGAGACTTATATATATACACACACACATACCACAGTCCACGCCCTGAGACTTATATATGTATACACACACACCACTGTCCAGGCGTTGAGACTTATATATATATATACGCACACACACCACAGTCCAGACCCTGAGACTTATATATATATACACACACACACACCACAGTCCAGGCCCTGTGACTTATATATGTATACACACACACACCACAGTCCAGAAACTGAGACTTATAAATATACACACACACACACACCACAGTCCACAAACTTAGACTTATATATTTACACACACACACACCACAGTCCAGAAACTGAGATTTATATATATATATATATATACACACACACCACAGTCCAGAAACTGAGACTTATCTATATCCATACACACACACCACAGTCCAGAAACTGAGACTTATATATATACACACACACACACAACAGTCCAGAAACTGAGACTTATATACATACACACACACACACCACAGTCCAGAAACTGAGACATATATATATATATATATATACACACACACACCACAGTCCAGAAACTGAAACTTATATATAGACACACACACACACCACAGTCCAGAAACTGAGACTTAGATATATATACACACAGACCACAGTCCAGAAACTGAGAGTTATATATATACTCACACACACATCACAGCCCAGGTTCTGAGACCTATATTTCTATACACACACACACACCACAGTCCAGAAACTGAGACTTATATATATATACACACACACCACAGTCCAGGCCCTGAGACTTATATATGCATACACACATACCATAGTCCAGAACGTGAGACTAATATATATAGAAATATATATATACACACACACCACAGTCCAGGCCCTGAGACTTATATATATATACACACACACACCACAGTCCAGAAAATGAGACTTGTATATATACACAAACACACACCACAGTCCACGCCCTGAGACTTATATATATACACACACACATACCACAGTCCACGCCCTGAGACTTATATATGTATACACACACAGAATAACCACAATCCGGGCCCTGAGACTTATATATATACACACACACACCACAGCCCAGGCCCTGAGACGTATATATGTATACACACACACCACAGTCCAGAACCTGAGACTTATATATGTATAGACACACAATAACCACAATCCAGGCCCTGAGACTTATTTATATGCACACACACACCACAGCCCAGGCCCTGAGACTTATATATGTATACACACACACCACAGTCCAGAACCTGAGACTTATATTTATTGAAATATATATATACACACACACCACAGTGCAGGCCCTGAGACTTATATATATACACACACACACACCACAGTCCAGGGCCTGAGACTTATATATACACACACACACACCACGGTCCAGGCCCTGAGACTTATATATATAAGCACACCCACCACGGTCCAGGCCCTGAGACTTATATATATATACACACATACCACAGTCCAGTCCCCGAGACTTATATATATATATACGCACACACACCACAGTCCAGACCCTGAGACTTATATATATATATACACACACACACCACAGTCCAGGCACTGTGACTTATATATGTATACACACACACACCACTGTCCAGAAACTGAGACTTATATATATACACACAGACACACACCACAGTCCAGTCCCCGAGACTTATATATATATATACGCACACACACCACAGTCCAGACCCTGAGACTTATATATGTATACATACACACACCACAGTCCAGAAACTGAGACTTATATATATACACACACACACCACGGTCCAGGCCCTGAGACTTATATATATATACACACACACACCACATTCCAGAAACTGAGACTTATATATATATACACACACACACCACAGTCCAGGCCCTGAGACTTATATATATACACACACACATACCACAGTCCAGACCCTGAGACTTATATATATATATAAACACACACAGAACAGACCAGAACCTGAGACTTATATATGTATACACACACACAAACCACAGTCCAGGCCCTGAGAGTTATATATATACACACACACACACCACAGCCCAGGCCCTGAGAGCTATATATATACACACACACACACCATAGTCCAGGGCCTGAGACCTATATATCTACACACACACACCACGGTCCAGGACCTGAGACTTATATATATACACACACACACAACACAGTCCAGAAACTGAGACTTATATATATACACACACACACACCACAGTCCGGAAACTGAGACTTCTCTAAATACACACACACACACCACATTCCAGAAACTGATACTTATATATATATATACACACATACAACAGTCCAGAAACTGAGACTTATATACATACACACACACACACACACACACCACAGTCCAGAAACTGAGAATTATATATATATACACACACACACCACAGTCCAGAAACTGAGACTTATATATAGACACACACACACACCACAGTCCAGAAACTGAGACTTATATAGATATACACAAACACACCACAGTCCAGAAACTGAGACTTATATATATACACACACACACCACAGTCCAGGCCCTGAGACTTATATATGTATACACACATACCACAGTCCAGAACCTGAGACTTATATATATAGAAATATATATAAACACACACACCACAGTCCAGGCCCTGAGACTTATATATATATACACACACACACCACAGTCCAGAAACTGAGACTTGTATATATACATACACACACACCACAGTCCACGCCCTGAGACTTATATATATACACACACATATACCACTGTCCAGACCCTGAGACTTATATAAATACACACACACACACAACAGTCCAGGCCCTGAGACTTATATATGTACACAGACACACACCACAGTCCAGAAACTGAGACTTATATATATACACACACACACACACCACAGTCCAGTAAATGAGACTTATATATATATACACACACACACCACAGTCCAGGCCCTGAGACTTATATTTATATACACACACACACCACAGTCCAGAACCTGCGACTTATATAGATAGAAATATATATATACACACACACCACCTCCAGGCCCTGAGACTTATATATATATACACACACATACCACAGTCCAGATACTGAGACTTATATATATACACACACACACACCACAGTCCAGTCCCTGAGACTTATACATATACACACACACATACCACAGTCCAGACCCTGAGACTTATATATATATATACACACACACACCACAGTCCAGAACCTGAGACTTATATATGTATACACACACACAAACCACAGTCCAGGCCCTGAGACTTATATATATACACACACACACACCACAGTCCAGGGCATGAGACCTATATATATACACACACACACCACGGTCCAGAACTGACACATATATATATAAATATTTATATACACACACACCACAGTCCAGGCCCTGAGACTTATATATATACACATACACACACCACAGTCCAGGCCCTGAGACTTATATATATACACACACACACACCACAGTCCAGGGCATGAGACCTATATATACACACACACACACCACGGACCAGGCCCTGACACTTATATATATACACACACACACCACGGCCCAGGCCCTGAGACTTATATATATATACACACACACCACAGTCCAGGCCCTGAGACTTATATAGATACACACACACACACACCGCAGTCCAGGCCCTGAGACCTATATATATACACACACACACCACAGCCCAGGCCCTGAGACTTATATATGTAAACACACACACCACAGACCAGAACCTGAGACTTATATATATAGAAATATATATATACACACACACCACAGTCCAGGCCCTGTGACTTATATATATACACACACACACACACCACAGTTGAGGCCCTGAGACATATATATATACACGCACACACACCACAGTCCAGGGCCTGAGACCTATATATATACACACACACACCACGGTCCAGGCCCTGAGACTTATATATATACACACACACACCACTGTCCAGGCCCTGAGACTTATATATATATACACACACACCACAGTCCAGGCCCTGAGACTTATATATATACACACACACACACCACGGTCCAGGGCCTGAGACTTATATATATACACTCACACACCACAGTCCAGGCCCTGAGACATATATAAATACACAGACACACACACAGAACAGTCCAGGCCCTGAGACTTATATATTTATATATACACACACACACATCAGTCCAGGCCCTGAAACTTATATATACACAGACATACCACAGTCCAGACCCTGAGACTTGTATATATACAAACACACGCACACCATGGTCCAGGCCATGAGACTTATATATATATACACACACACAGCACAGTCCAGCCATGAGACTGATATATATACACACACACACACACCACAGTCCAGGGCCTGAGACTTATATATATACACACAGACACCACGGTCCAGGCCCTGTGATTTAAATATATACACTCACACACCAAAGTCCAGGTCCTGAGACATATATATATATATACACACACACACACACACAGCAGTCCAGGCCCTGAGACTTATATATATTGATATTTACACACACACACCACTGACCAGGCCCTGAGACCTATATATATATATATACACCACAGTCCAGTCCCCGAGACTTATATATATATATACACACACACCACAGTCCAGGCCCAGAGACTTATGTATATAAACACACACCACAGGCCAGGCCCTGAGACTTATATATAGGTATATATATACACACTCACCACAGTCCAGTCCCCGAGACTTATATATATATATATATACACACAAACCACAGTCCAGACCCTGAGACTTATATATATATATACACACACACACACACCACAGTCCAGGCCCTGAGACTTATATATATATACAGACACACACACCACAGTCCAGACCCTGAGACTTATATATATATACACACACTCACACACACACCACAGTCCAGGCCCTGAGACTTATATATGTACACACAGACACCACGGTCCAGGCCCTGAGATTTATATATATACACTCACACACCACAGTCCAGGCCCTGAGACTTATATATATATACAGACACACACACCACAGTCCAGACCCTGAGACTTATATATATATATACACACACTCACACACACACCACAGTCCAGGCCCTGAGACTTATATATACACACACACACTCACCACAGTCCAGACACTGAGAAAAATATATATATATATATATAGGCACACACTCACCACCGTCCAGATCCTGAGAAAAATATGTATATACATACGCACACACTCACCACAGTCCAGACCCTGAGAAAAATATATATATATATATGCAAACACTCACCACAGTCCGGACCCGAAGACAAATATATACATATATATACGCACACTCTTACCACAGTCCAGATTCTGAGGAAAAAAAAATATATGTATAGACAAACACTCACCACATTCCAGACCCAGAGAAACATATATATATATATATATATATAAATATATATACGCACACACTCACCACAGTCCAGACCCTGAGAAAAAAAAATATATATATATTCACAAACACGCACCACAGTCCAGAACCTGCGAAAAAAATATATATATATACACACACACCACAGTCCTGAGCCTTAGAAATATATATATATATACACACACACCACAGTCCAGACAGGGAGAAAAAATATTTTTATATATAAGCACACTCACCTGAGTCCAGATCCTGAGATAAATATATATATATATATATACACACAAACTCACCACATTCCAGACCCTGAGAAAAATGTATATATATATACGCAAACACTCACCACAGTCCGGACCCTAAGAAAAAAAAAATATATATATATACGCACACACTCACCACAGTCCAGATTCTGAGAAAAAAATATATATATAGACAAACACTCACCACATTCCAGACCCTGAGAAACATATATATATATATATATGCACAAACACTCACCACAGTCCAGGTCCTGAGAAATATATATATATATATACACACACACACCACAGTCCAGATCCTGAGGAAGATATATATCTGTATACACACACACTCACCACATTCCAGACCCTGAGGAAAATATATATATATATATACGCACACACACACCACAGTCCAGACCCTGAGGAAAATATATATCTATATAACCACACACGCACACAGTCCAGACCCTGAGAAAAAAATATATATACACACACACTCACCGCATTCCAGACCCGGGGAAAAATATATATATATATATACGCACACACTCACCACAGTCCAGACCCTGAGAAAAAAAAATATATATATGCACACACTGACCACATTCCAGACCCTGAGAAAAAAAATATATACATATACACACACTCACCACATTCCATACCCTGAGAAAAAAAAATCTATATATATACACACACACACCACATTCCAGACCCTGAGAAAAATAGATATATATATATATATACGCACACACTCACCACATTCCAGACCCTGAGAAAAAAAAAATATATATGCACACACTCACCACATTCCAGACCCTGAGAAAAAAAAATATATATATACACACACACACCACAGTCCAGACCCTGAGAAAAATATATATATATATATATACATACACTCACCACATTCCAGACCCTGAGGAATATATATATATATGTACGCACACACTCACCACATTCCAAACCCTGAGAAAAAAATATATATATATATACACACACACACCACATTACAAACCCTGAGAAAAATATATATATATATATACACACACACACACACACACCACATTCCAGACTCGGAGAAAAAAAAAAAATATATATAAGCACACACTCAACACATTCCAGACCCTGAGAAAAAAAGATATATATACACACACACACCACATTCCAAACCCTGAGAAAAAAAAATATATATATACACACACACACCACATTCCAGACCCTGAGAAAAAAAAATATATCTATACACACACACACCACATTCCAGACCCTGAGAAAAAAAATATATATATACACACACACTCACCACATTCCAGACCCGGAGGAAAATATATATGTATATACGCACACACTCACCACAGTCCAGACCCTGAGAAAAATATATATATATATACACAAACACTCACCACAGTCTAGGCCCTGAGAAATATATATATATATATATACACACAAACACTCACCACAGTCCAGATCCTGAGAAAAATATATATATATATATATACACGCACACTCACCACATTCCAGACCCGGAGGAAAATATATATGTATATACGCATACACTCACCACAGTCCAGACACTGAGAAAAAAAATATATATATACACACACACTCACCACATTCCAGACCCGGAGGAAAATATATATGGATGTACGCACACACTCACCACATTCCAGACCCGGAGGAAAATATATATGTCTATACGCACACACTCACCACAGTCAAGACCCTGAGAAAAATATATGTATATATACACAAACACTCACCACAGTCTAGGCCCTGAGAAATATATATATATATATACACAAACACTCACCACAGTCCAGATCCTGAGAAAAAAAAATATATATATACACACACACGCACTCACCACAGTCCAGATCCTGAGAAAAAATATATATATATATACACAAACACTCACCACAGTCTAGGCCCTGAGAAATATTTATATATATATATATATATATACGCACAAACTCACCACAGTCCAGACCCTGAGAAAAAAAAATATATATATAAGCAAACACTCACCACAGTCCAGACCCTAAGAAAAAAAAAATATATATATATACGCACACACTCACCACAGTCCAGATCCTGAGAAATATATATATATATATACACAAACACTCACCAAATTCCAGACCCTGAGAAATATATATATATATATACACAAACACTCACCACAGTGCAGGCCCTGAGAAAAAAAAATATATATATATATGCACACACTCACCACAGTCCAGATCCTGAGGAAAATATATATATATATATGCACACACACACACCACATTCCAGACTCTTGGGGAAATATATATATATATATATATACACACAAACACACACACCATATTCCAGACCCTGAGGAAAATATATATATATATATATGCACACACACCCCACAGTCCAGACCCTGAGAAAAATATATATATACACACACACTCACCGCATTCCAGACCCGGAGAAAAATATATATATATATATATATATATAACCACACACACCCCACAGTCCAGACCCTGAGAAAAATATATATATACACACACACTCACCGCATTCCAGACCCGGGGAAAAAAAAAATATATATACGCACACACTCACCACAGTCCAGACCCTGAGAAAAATATATATATATAAACACACACACACTGCAGTCCAGACACTGAGAAAAAAAAATGTATATATATGCACACACTCACCACATTCCAGACCCTGAGGAAAATATATATATATATACACACACACTCACCACATTCCAAACCCTGAGAAAAAAAAAAATATATATATATATATATACACACACACACCACATTCCAGACTCGGAGAAAAAAATATATATATATATACGAACACACTCACCACATTCCAGACACTGAGAAAAAAAAATATATATACACACACACACACCACATTCCAGACCCGGAGAAAAATATATATATATATACACACGCACACCACATTCCAGAGCCTGTGAAAAATATATATATATATATACGCACACACACACCACATTCCAGACCCTGAGGAAAATATATATAAATATACGCACACACTCACCACAGTCCAGAACCTGAGAAAAAAATATATATATAAACGCACGCACTCACCACAGTCCAGATCCTGAGAAAAAAAAAATATTTATATACGCACACACTCACCACAGTCCAGTTCCTGAGAAAAATATATATATATATACACACACACACCACAGTCCAGACACTGAGGAAATAATATATATATATATATAAACACACACACACCACATTCCAGACACTGAGGAAAATATATATATTTATACACACACACACACACACCACATTCCAGACCGTGAGGAAAATATATATATATATCTACACACACACACCACAGTCCAGACCCTGTGGAAAAAAAAAAATATATATATATACACACACACTCACCACATTCCAGACCCTGAGGAAAATATATATATGTATAGACACACAGACACCACATTCCAGACACTGAGAAATATATATACATATATATACGCACACACTCACCGCAGTCCAGACCCTGAGAAAAAAAAATATATATACACACACACACACCACATTCCAGACCCGGAGAAAAAAAAATATATATATACGCACACTCACCACAGTCCAGACCCTGAGAAAAAAAAATATATATATACAGACACACACATCACATTCCAGACCCTGAGAAAAATATCTATATATATACACACACTCACCACATTCTAGACCCTGAGAAAAATATATATATGTATACGCACACACTGATCACATTCCAGACCCTGAGGAAAATATATATATATATAGACACACACACACCACATTCCAGACCCTGAGAAAAAAAAATATATATATATACGCACACACACACGACATTCCAGACCCTGAGAAAAAAATATATATATATATACGCGCACACTCACCACAATCCAGACCCTGAGAAAAATATATATATACACACTCACCACAGTCCAGACCCTGAGAAAATTATATATATATATACACACACTCACCACAGTCCAGACCCTGAGAAAAATATATATATATATACACACACTCACCACAGTCCAGACCCTGAGAAATATATATATATATATATATATACGCACACACTCACCACATTCCAGACCCTGAGAAAAAAAAAATATATATATATACACACACTCACCACATTCCATACCCTGAGAAAAAAATATATATATATACGCACACACACACCACATTCCAGACCCTGCGGAAAATATATATATATATATATATATGCGCACACTCACCACAGTCCAGACCCTGAGAAAAAAATATATATATATACACAAACACTCACCACAGTCCAGACCCTGAGAAAAAAATATATGTATATACGCACACAATCACCACATTCCAGACCCTGAGAAAAATATATATATACATATACGCACACACACACCACATTCCAGACCCTGAGAAAAAAAAAATATATATATATACGCACACACACACCACATTCCAGACCCTGAGGAAAAAAAAATATATATATATATACGCGCACACACACCACATTCCAGACCCTGGGAAAAATATATATATATATACGCACACTCACCACATTCCAGACCCTGAGAAAAAAAATATATATATATATACGCACACACACACCACATTCCAGACCCTGAGGGAAATATATATATATATATACACACACACACACCACAGTCCAGACCCTGAGGAAAATTATATATATACGCACACACTCACCGCATTCCAGACCCGGAGAAAAAAAAATATATATATATACGCACATACTCACCACAGTCCAGACCCTGAGAAAAAAAATATATATATACACACACACTCACAACATTCCAGACCCTGAGGAAAATATATATATATATACGAACACACTCACCACATTCCAGACACTGAGAAAAATATATATATATACACACACACACACCACATTCCAGACCCGGAGAAAAATATATATATATGTACGCACACACTCACCACAGTTCAGACGCTGAGAAAAATATATATATATATACACACACACACACCACATTCCAGACCCTGAGAAAAAAAAATATATATATATACACAAACACTCACCACAGTCTAGGCCCTGAGAAAAATATATGTATATATATATATATATACACACACACATCACAGTCCAGCCCCTGAGGAATATATATATATATATATAAACACACACACACCACATTCCAGACACTGAGGAAAATATATATATACGCACACACACACCACATTCCAGACCCTGAGAAATATATATATATATATACGCCCACACTCACCACAGTCCAGTTCCTGAGAAAAATATATATATATATACACACACACATCACAGTCCAGCCCCTGAGGAATATATATATATGTATATATATACACACACACCACTGTCCAGACCCTGAGGAAATAATATATATATATATATATATATATATAAAAACACACACACACCACATTGCAGACACTGAGGAAAATATATATATCCGCACACACACACCACATTCCAGACCCTGAGGAAAATATATATATTTATACACACACACACACACCCACCACATTCCTGACCCTGAGAAAAAAAAAATATGTATATATACACAAACTCACCACATTCCAGACCCGGAGAAATATATATATATATATATATATATATATATATATATACACAGACACACTCACCACATTCCAGACCCTGAGAAAAAAATATATATATATACAGACACACTCACCACATTCCAGACCCTGAGAAAAATATATATATATATATATACGCACACACTCACCACATTCCAGACCCTGAGAAAAAAAAATATATATATATACACACACTCACCACATTCCATATCCTGAGAAAAAAAAATATATATATACGCACACACACACCACATTCCAGACCCTGCGGAAAATATATATATATATATATATATATATATATACGCGCACACTCACCACAGTCCAGACCCTGAGAAAAATATATATATATATACACAAACACTCACCACAGTCCAGACCCTGAGAAAAAAATATATGTATATACGCACACAATCACCACATTCCAGACCCTGAGAAAAATATATATATACATATACGCACACACACACCACATTCCAGACCCTGAGAAAAAAAAAATATATATATACGCACACACACACCACATTCCAGACCCTGAGGAAAAAAAAATATATATATACGCGCACACACACCACATTCAAGACCCTGGGAAAAATATATATATATATACGCACACTCACCACATTCCAGACCCTGAGAAAAAAAATATATATATATACGCACACACACACCACATTCCAGACCCTGAGGGAAATATATATATATATATATACACACACACACACCACAGTCCAGACCCTGAGGAAAATAAATATATATATATATATATATATAACCACACACACCCCACAGTCCAGACCCTGAGAAAAAAATATATATACGCACACACTCACCGCATTCCAGACCCGGAGAAAAAAATATATATATATATATACGCACATACTCACCACAGTCCAGACCCTGAGAAAAAAAAAATATATATACACACACACTCACAACATTCCAGACCCTGAGGAAAATATATATATATATACGAACACACTCACCACATTCCAGACACTGAGAAAAAAATATATATATACACACACACACACCACATTCCAGACCCGGAGAAAAATATATATATATATACACACGCACACCACATTCCAGAGCCTGTGAAAAATGTATATATATATACGCACACACACACCACCTTCCAGACCCTGAGGAAAATATATATATATATATATACGCACACACTCACCACAGTCCAGACCCTGAGAAAAAATATATATATGTACGCACACACTCACCACAGTCCAGACGCTGAGAAAAATATATATATATATACACACACACACACCACATTCCAGACCCTGAGAAAAAAAAATATATATATACACAAACACTCACCACAGTCTAGGCCCTGAGAAAAATATATGTATATATATATATATATATACACACACATATCACAGTCCAGCCCCTGAGGAATATATATATATATATATATATATATACACAGACACATCACAGTCCAGCCCCTGAGGAATATATATATATATATATATATATATACACACACACACCACAGTCCAGACCCTGAGGAAATAATATATATATATATAAACACACACACACCACATTCCAGACACTGAGGAAAATATATATATACGCACACACACACCACATTCCAGACCCTGAGAAATATATATATATATATACGCCCACACTCACCACAGTCCAGTTCCTGAGAAAAATATATATATATATACACACACACATCACAGTCCAGCCCCTGAGGAATATATATATATATGTATATATATACACACACACCACTGTCCAGACCCTGAGGAAATAATATATATATATATATATATATATATAAAAACACACACACACCACATTGCAGACACTGAGGAAAATATATATATCCGCACACACACACCACATTCCAGACCCTGAGGAAAATATATATATTTATACACACACACACACACCCACCACATTCCTGACCCTGAGAAAAAAAAATATGTATATATACACAAACTCACCACATTCCAGACCCTGAGAAAAAAAAAAATATATATACAGACACACTCACCACATTCCAGACCCTGAGAAAAATATATATATATATATACAGACACACACATCACATTCCAGACCCGGAGGAAAACATCTATATATATACACACACACACCACATTCCAGACACTGAGAAAAAAAATATATATATATATACGCACACACACTCCACATTCCAGACCCTGAGGAAAAAAACAAATATATATATATACGCGCACACGCACCACAGTCCAGACCCTGGGAAAAAAGAAATATATATATATGCACACACACACCACATTCCAGACCCTGAGGAAAAAAAAAAATATATTTATATATATGCGCACACGCACCACAGTCCAGACCCTGGGGAAAATATATATATATATATACACACACACTCATCACATTCCAGACCCTGAGGAAAAAAAATATATATATAGACACACTCACACAACATTGCAGACCCTGAGAAAAAAAAATATATATATACGCACACACACCACATTCCAGACCCTGAGGAAAACATATATATATATATATACGCGCACACTGACCACAGTCCAGACCCTGGGAAAAATATATATATATATACACACACTCACCACAGTCCAGACCCTGAGAAAAATATATATATATATATATACACACACACACCACATTCCAGACCCTGAGGAAAATATATAAATATATATACGCACACACTCACCACAGTCCAGACACTGAGAAAAATATATATATATCCACACACACACACCACATTCCAGACACGGAGAAAAAAAAAATATATATATATTCACACAAACTCACCACATTCCAGACACGGAGAAAAAAATATATATATATATATACACACACTCACCACAGTCCAGAACCTGAGAAAAATATATATATATATACACACTCACCACATTCCAGACCCTGAGAAATATATATATATATACACACACTCACCACAGTCCCGAACCTGAGAAAAATATATATATATATATACAAACTCACCACATTCCAGACACTGAGAAATATATATATATATATATATACACACACTCACCACATTCCAGACACTGAGAAAAATA
>NW_027140744.1:982500-990000 GCF_036365525.1 Heterodontus francisci
TACATTCCAGACACTGAGAAAAAAATATATATATATACACACACTCACCACTTCCAGACAATGAGAAAAAAATATATATATATACACACACTCACCACATTCCAGACACCGAGAAAAATATATATATATCCACACACACTCACCACATTCCAGACACGGAGAAAAAAAAATATATATATATACGCACACTCACCACAGTCCAGAACCTGAGAAAAAAAAATATATATATATACACACACTCACCACATTCCAGACACGGAGAAAAAAAAATATATATATGTACACACACACCACATTCCAGACACGGAGAAAAAAAAATATATATATACACACACTCACCACATTCCAGACACTGAGAAAAATATATATATATATATATATACACACACTCACCACAGTCCAGAACCTGAGAAAAAAAAATATATATATACACACTCACCACATTCCAGACACGGAGAAAAATATATATATATATATACACACACTCACCACAGTCCAGAACCAGAGAAAAATATATATATATATACACACTCACCACATTCCAGACCCTGAGAAAAATATATATATATATACACACACTCACCACAGTCCAGAACCTGAGAAAAAAAAAATATATATACACACTCACCACATTCCAGACACTGAGAAAAATATATATATACACACACTCACCACATTCCAGACACTGAGAAAAATATATATATATATACACACACTCACCACATTCCAGACACTGAGAAAAATATATATATGTCCACACACACTCACCACATTCCAGACACTGAGAAAAAAATATA
The DNA here is from genome assembly GCF_036365525.1 of Heterodontus francisci. Classification (NCBI taxonomy): domain Eukaryota; kingdom Metazoa; phylum Chordata; class Chondrichthyes; order Heterodontiformes; family Heterodontidae; genus Heterodontus; species Heterodontus francisci. Next base: position 983,298 of record NW_027140744.1, read on the forward strand.
TATATATACACACACTCACCACATTCCAGAACCTGAGAAATATATATATATATATATATATATACACACACTCCAGGCGCTGCTTCACAAACCACTGACCACCTCCAGGCGCGTATCCATTGTCTCTCGAGATAAGGAGGCCCAAAAGAAAAGAAAAGAATACACACACTCTCCACAGTCCAGAACCTGAGAAAAAAAAAATATATATATATACACACTCACCACATTCCAGACCCTGAGAAAAATATATATATATATATATATACACACACTCACCACAGTCCAGAACCTGAGAAATATATATATATATATATACACACACTCACCACAGTCCAGAACCTGAGAAAAAAAAATAATATATATACACACTCACCACATTCCAGACACTGAGAAATATATATATATATACACACACTCACCACATTCCAGACACTGAGAAATATATATATATATATACACACACTCACCACATTCCAGACACTGAGAAATATATATATATAGATACACACACTCACCACATTTCAGACACTGAGAAAAATATATATATATCCACACACACTCACCACATTCCAGACACGGAGAAAAAAAAAATATATATATATACGCACACTCACCACAGTCCAGAACCTGAGAAAAAAAAATATATATACACACACTCACCACATTCCAGAACCGGAGGAAAAAAATATATATATATACGCACACTCACCACAGTCCAGAACGTGAGAAAAAAAAATATATATACACACACTCGCCACATTCCAGAACCTGAGAAAAATATATGTATATATATACACACTCACCACATTCCAGACACGGAGAAAAATATATATATATATACACACACTCACCACATTCCAGACACTGAGAAAAAAAAAATATATATATATACACACACTCACCACAGTCCAGAACCTGAGAAAAATATATATATATACACACTCACCACATTCCAGACACGGAGAAAAAAAAATATATATATACACACACTCACCACAGTCCAGAACCTGAGAAATATATATATATATATATACACACTCACTACATTCCAGACACGGAGAAAAAAAAATATATATATACACACACTCACCACATTCCAGACACTGAGAAAAAAATATATATATATACACACACTCACCACATTCCAGACACTGAGAAAAATATATATATATATACACACACTCACCACATTCCAGACACTGAGAAAAAAAAAAATATATATATATACACACACTCACCACATTCCAGGCACGGAGAAAAAATATATATATATATACACACACTCACAACAGTCCAGAATCTGAGAAAAAAAAAAATATATATACAATCACTCACCACAGTCCAGAACCTGAGAAAAAAAAATATATATATATACACACTCACCACATTCCAGACACTGAGAAAATAATATATATATATACACACACTCACCACATTCCAGACAATGAGAAATATATATATATATATACACACACTCACCACATTCCAGACACTGAGAAATATATATATATATCCACAAACACTCACCACATTCCAGACACGGAGAAAAAAATATATATATATATACGCACACTCACCACAGTCCAGAACCTGAGAAAAAAAAAAAAAATATATATATATACACACACTCACCACAGTCCAGAACCTGAGAAAAAAAAAAATATATATATACGCACACTCACCACAGTCCAGAACCTGAGAAAAAAATATATATATACACACACTCACCACATTCCAGAACCGGAGGAAAAAAATATATATATATACGCACACTCACCACAGTCCAGAACCTGAGAAAAAAAAATATATATACACACACTCGCCACATTCCAGAACCTGAGAAAAATATATGTATATATATACACACTCACCACATTCCAGACACGGAGAAAAATATATATATATATACACACACTCACCACATTCCAGACACTGAGAAAAAAAAAATATATATATATACACACACTCACCACAGTCCAGAACCTGAGAAAAATATATATATATACACACTCACCACATTCCAGACACGGAGAAAAAAAAATATATATATACACACACTCACCACAGTCCAGAACCTGAGAAAAAAATATATATATACACACTCACCACATTCCAGACACGGAGAAAAAAATATATATATATACACACACTCACCACATTCCAGACACTGAGAAAAAAAAATATATATATACACACACTCACCACATTCCAGACACTGAGAAAAATATATATATATATACACACACTCACCACATTCCAGACACTGAGAAAAAAAAAAATATATATATATATACACACACTCACCACATTCCAGGCACGGAGAAAAAATATATATATATATACACACACTCACAACAGTCCAGAATCTGAGAAAAAAAAATATATATACAATCACTCACCACAGTCCAGAACCTGAGAAAAAAAAATATATATATATACACACTCACCACATTCCAGACACTGAGAAAAAAAAATATATATATACACACACTCACCACATTCCAGACAATGAGAAATATATATATATATATATATATATACACACACTCACCACATTCCAGACACTGAGAAATATATATATATATCCACAAACACTCACCACATTCCAGACACGGAGAAAAAAATATATATATATATACGCACACTCACCACAGTCCAGAACCTGAGAAAAAAAATATATATATATATATATATATACACACACTCACCACAGTCCAGAACCTGAGAAAAAAAAAATATATATATACACACTCACCACATTCCAGACACGGAGAAAAAAAAATATATATATATACACACACACCACATTCCAGACACGGAGAAAAAAATATATATATATACACACACTCACCACATTCCAGACACGGAGAAAAAAATATATATATATACACACACTCACCACAGTCCAGAACCAGAGAAAAATATATATATATATACACACTCACCACATTCCAGACCCTGAGAAAAATATATATATATATACACACACTCACCACAGTCCAGAACCTGAGAAAAAAAAAATATATATATACACACTCACCACATTCCAGACACTGAGAAAAATATATATATATACACACACTCACCACATTCCAGACACGGAGAAAAAAAAATATATATACACACACACCACATTCCAGACACTGAGAAAATAATATATATATATACACACACTCACCACATTCCAGACAATGAGAAATATATATATATATATACACACACTCACCACATTCCAGACACTGAGAAAAAAAAAAAATATATATATATATACACACACTCACCACATTCCAGGCACGGAGAAAAAATATATATATATATACACACACTCACAACAGTCCAGAATCTGAGAAAAAAAAATATATATACAATCACTCACCACAGTCCAGAACCTGAGAAAAAAAAATATATATATATACACACTCACCACATTCCAGACACTGAGAAAAAAAAATATATATATACACACACTCACCACATTCCAGACAATGAGAAATATATATATATATATATATATATACACACACTCACCACATTCCAGACACTGAGAAATATATATATATATCCACAAACACTCACCACATTCCAGACACGGAGAAAAAAATATATATATATATACGCACACTCACCACAGTCCAGAACCTGAGAAAAAAAATATATATATATATATATATATATACACACACTCACCACAGTCCAGAACCTGAGAAAAAAAAAATATATATATACACACTCACCACATTCCAGACACGGAGAAAAAAAAATATATATATATACACACACACCACATTCCAGACACGGAGAAAAAAATATATATATATACACACACTCACCACATTCCAGACACGGAGAAAAAAATATATATATATACACACACTCACCACAGTCCAGAACCAGAGAAAAATATATATATATATACACACTCACCACATTCCAGACCCTGAGAAAAATATATATATATATACACACACTCACCACAGTCCAGAACCTGAGAAAAAAAAAATATATATATACACACTCACCACATTCCAGACACTGAGAAAAATATATATATATACACACACTCACCACATTCCAGACACGGAGAAAAAAAAATATATATACACACACACCACATTCCAGACACGGAGAAAAAAATATATATATATACACACACTCACCACATTCCAGACACTGAGAAAAATATATATATATATATACACTCACCACATTCCAGACACGGAGAAAAAAAAATATATATATATACACACACTCACCACAGTCCAGAACCAGAGAAAAAAATATATATATATACACACTCACCACATTCCAGACCCTGAGAAAAATATATATATATATAAAACACTCACCACAGTGCAGAACCTGAGAAAAAAAATATATATATATACACACTCACCACATTCCAGACACTGAGAAAAAAATATATATATACACACACTCACCACATTCCAGACACTGAGAAAAAAATATATATATATACACACACTCACCACATTCCAGACACTGAGAAAAATATATATATGTCCACACACACTCACCACATTCCAGACACTGAGAAAAAAAAATATATATATACACACACTCACCACATTCCAGAACCTGAGAAATATATATATATATATATATATACACACACTCTCCACAGTCCAGAACCTGAGAAAAATATATATATATATATATACACACACTCACCACAGTCCAGAACCTGAGAAATATATATATATATATATACACACACTCACCACAGTCCAGAACCTGCGAAAAATATATATATATATACACACACTCACCACATTTCAGACACTGAGAAAAATATATATATATATATATATATACACACACTCACCACATTCCAGACACTGAGAAAAATATATATATATATACACACACTCACCACATTTCAGACACTGAGAAAAATATATGTATATTCACACACACTCACCACATTCCAGACACGGAGAAAAAAAAATATATATACGCACACTCACCACAGTCCAGAACCTGAGAAAAAAAAAATATATATACACACACTCACCACATTCCAGAACCGGAGGAAAAAAAAATATATATATACACACACTCACCACATTCCAGAACCTGAGAAAAAAAAATATATATATATACACACTCACCACATTCCAGACACGGAGAAAAATATATATATATATACACACACTCACCACATTCCAGACACTGAGAAAAATATATATATATATATATATACACACACTCACCACAGTCCAGAACCTGAGAAAAATATATATATATACACACTCACCACATTCCAGACACGGAGAAAAAAAAAATATATATACACACACTCACCACATTCCAGACACTGAGAAAAATATATATATATATACACACACTCACCACATTCCAGACACTGAGAAAAATATATATATATATACACACACTCACCACATTCCAGACACTGAGAAAAAAAAAATATATATATACAGACACTCACCACATTCCAGACACGTAGAAAAAAAAAATATATATATACACACACTCACAACAGTCCAGAATCTGAGAAAAAAATATATATATATATACAATCAATCACCACAGTCCAGAACCTGAGAAAAATATATATATATATATACACACTCACCACATTCCAGACACTGAGAAAAAATATATATATATATACACACACTCACCACATTCCAGACAATGAGAAAAATATATATATATCCACACACACTCACCACATTCCAGACACGGAGAAAAAAAAATATATATATATACGCACACTCACCACAGTCCAGAACCTGAGAAATATATATATATATATATACACACACTCACCACAGTCCAGAACCTGAGAAAAAAAATATATATATATACACACTCACCACATTCCAGACACGGAGAAAAAAAATATATATATATACACACACACCACATTCCAGACACGGAGAAAAAAATATATATATATACACACACTCACCACATTCCAGACACTGAGAAATATATATATATATATATATACACACACTCACCACAGTCCAGAACCTGAGAAAATAAAATATATATATATACACACTCACCACATTCCAGACACGGAGAAAAAAATATATATATATACACACACTCACCACAGTCCAGAACCAGAGAAAAATATATATATATATATACACACTCACCACATTCCAGACCCTGAGAAAAATATATATATATATACACACACTCACCACAGTCCAGAACCTGAGAAAAAATAAATATATATATACACACTCACCACATTCCAGACACTGAGAAAAATATATATATATACACACACTCACCACATTCCAGACACTGAGAAAAATATATATATATATACACACACTCACCACATTCCAGACACTGAGAAAAATATATATATGTCCACACACACTCACCACATTCCAGACACTGAGAAAAATATATATATATATATATACACACACTCACCACATTCCAGAACCTGAGAAATATATATATATATATATATATACACACACTCTCCACAGTCCAGAACCTGAGAAAAAAAAAATATATATATACACACTCACCACATTCCAGACCCTGAGAAAAAAAATATATATATATACACACACTCACCACAGTCCAGAACCTGAGAAATATATATATATATATATATATATACACACTCACCACATTCCAGACACTGAGAAAAATATATATATATGTCCACACACACTCACCACATTCCAGA
>NW_027140744.1:995000-1000000 GCF_036365525.1 Heterodontus francisci
TTATATATAAGCACACACACACATACACACACACAGACACCACAGCCCAGACACTGAGACATATATATAAGCACAAACACACACACACAGACACACCACAGTCCAGACACTGAGACTTATATATATGCATAGACATACACACACACAGAAACACAGACTCAAACACCACAGCCCAGACACTGGGACTTATATATATGGGTACACACACACACACACACACACACACACACACACACACACACACACACACACACACACACACACACACACACTCACACACACCACAGTCCAGACACTGAGACATATATATAAGCACACACACACATACACACACACACCACAGTCCAGACACAGAGACATATATATATGCATAGACATACACACACACATACACACAAACCACAGCCCAGACGCTGAGACTTATCTATAAGCACAAACACACACACACACACACACACCACAGTCCAGACACTGAGACTTACATATGAGCACAAACACACACACACACACACACGCACACACAGACACACCACAGTCCAGACACTGAGAGTTATATATATGCACACACACACACACACACCACAGTCCAGACACTGAGACTTCTAAAGATACACACACACACACACACACACACACACACACACACACACACACACCACAGCCCAGACACTGAGACTTATATATTTGCACACACGCACAAACACACACACACACACCACCGCCCAGACCCTGAGACTTATATATAGGCACACACAAAAACACACACACACACACACACACACACACACACTGCACAGCCCAGACACTGAGACTTATATATATGCGCACACACACACACACACCACCGCCCAGACACTGAGACTTATATCTGTGCACACACACACACCCACACACACACACACACCACAGCCCAGACACTGAGACTTATATATGTGCACACACACACACACACATACACCACAGCACAGACACTGAGACTTATATATATGCACACACACACACACCACAGCCCAGACACTGAGACTTATATATATGCACACACACACCACAGCCCAGGCACTGAGACTTATATATATGCACACAGTCACACCACAGCCCAGACACTGAGACTTATATATATGCACACACACACACCACAGCCCAGCCACTGAGACTTATATATGTGCACACACACACACACACATACACACACACACACACACACACACACACACACACACCACAGTCCAGACGCTGAGACTTATATATAAGGGCACACACACACACCACAGTCCAGACCCTGAGAAAAAAAAATATATACACACGCACTCACCACATTCCAGAGCCTGCGAAAAATATATATATATACACATGCACTCACCACATTCCAGACCCTGAGAAAAATATATATATATATACACACACTCACCACATTCCAGACCCTGAGAAAAATATATATATATACACGCACACTCACCACATTCCAGAGCCTGCGAAAAATATATATATATATACACACACTCACCACATTCCAGAGCCTGCGAAAAAAAAAATATATATATACACACACACTCACCACATTCCAGACCCTGAGAAAAATATATATATATATACACACACTCACCACATTCCAGACCCTGAGAAAAATATATATATATACACGCACACTCACCACATTCCAGAGCCTGCGAAAAAAATATATATATATACACACACTCACCACATTCCAGACACTGAGAAAAAAAATATATATAAACACACACTCACCACGTTCCAGACCCTGAGAAAAATATATATGTATATACACGCACTCACCACATTCCAGAGCCTGAGAAATATATATATATATATACACACACTCACACCACAATCCAGACCCTGCGAAAAATATATATATATATACACGCACACACACACCACATTTCAGAGCCTGCGAAAAATATATATACACACACACACCACATTCCAGACCCTGAGAAAAAAATATATATATAAACACACACTCACCACATTCCAGACCATGAGAAAAATATGTATATATATACACACACTCACCACATTCCAGAGCCTGCGAAAAATATATATATATAAACACACACTCACCACAGTCCAGACACAGAGAAAAAAAAATATATACACATACTCACCACAGTCTAGACCCAGAGAAAAAAAATATATATATATACACACACACACACCACAGTCCAGACCCGGAGAAAAAAAAAATATATATACACACACACACAATCCACAGTCCAGACCCGGAGAAAAATATATATATATATATATACAGACACACACACCACAGTCCAGACCCGGAGAAAAAAAAATATATATATACACACACACACAATCCACAGTCCAGACCCGGAGAAAAATATATATATATATATACAGACACACACACCACAGTCCAGACCTTGAGAAAAAAAAATATATTTATACATACACACTCACCACGTTCCAGACACTGAGACATATATATATGCACACACACACACACCACAGCCCAGACACTGAGAGTTATATATCTGCGCACACATCACAAACACACACACACACCGCAGCCCAGGCACTGAGACTTAAACATGTGCACACACACACACACACCACAGCCCAGACCCTGAGACTTATATATCAGAGCACAAACACACACACAGACACACACACTCAAACACCACAGCCACACTGAGACTTATATATCAGAGCACAAACACACACACAGACACACACACTCAAACACCACAGCCACACTGAGACTTATATATATGCACACACACACGCACGCACACACACACAAACACACACACACGCACACACACACACACACACCACAGCCCAGACACTGAGACTTAAACATGTGCACACACACACACACAAACAAACACACACCACAGCCCAGACCCTGAGCTGAAAGAATATCGGGAATGTTGGACCAATCTGAAACGAGGAATTAAGAGGGCTAAAAGGGGTCATGAAATATCTTTAGCAAACAGGGTTAAGGAAAATCCCAAAGCCTTTTATTCATATATAAGGAGAAAGAGGGTAACTAGAGAAAGGATTGGCCCACTAAAGGACAAAGGAGGAATGTTATGCTTGGACTCAGAGAAAATGGGTGAGATTCTAAACGAGTACTTTGCATCGGTATTCACCGAGGAGAGGGACATGACGGATGTTGAGGTTAGGGACAGATGTTTGATTACTCTAGGTCAAGTCGGCATAAGGAGGGAGGAAGTGTTGGGTATTCTAAAGGGCATTAAGGTGGACAAGTCCCCAGGTCCGGATGGGATCTATCCCAGGTTACTGAGGGAAGCGAGAGAGGAAATAGCTGGGGCCTTAACAGATATCTTTGCAGCTACCTTAAACACGTTGAGGTCCCGGAGGACTGGAGAATTGCTAATGTTGTCCCCTTGTTTAAGAAGGGTAGCAGGGATAATCCAGGTAATTATAGACCGGTGAGCCTGACGTCAGTGGTAGGGAAGCTGCTGGAGAAGATACTGAGGGATAGGATCTATTCCCATTTGGAAGAAAATGGGCTCATCAGTGATAGGCAACATGGTTTTGTGCAGGGAAGGTCATGTCTTACCAACTTAATAGAATTCTTTGAGGAAGTGACAAAGTTGATTGATGAGGGAAGGGCTGTCGATGTCATATACATGGACTTCAGTAAGGCGTTTGATAAGGTTCCCCATGGCAGGCTGATGGAGAAAGTGAAGGCGCTTGGGGTCCAAGGTGTACTAGCTAGATGGATAAAGAACTGGCTGGGCAACAGGAGACAGAGAGTAGCAGGAGAAGGGAGTTTCTCAAAATGGAGACGTGTGGTGTTCCACAGGGATCCGTGCTGGGACCACTGTTGTTTGTGATATACATTAATGATTTGGAGGAAAGTATAGGTGGACTGATTAGCAAATTTGCAGACGACACTAAGATTGGTGGAGTAGCAGATAGTGAAGGGGACTGTCAGAGAATACAGCAGAATATAGATAGATTGGAGAGTTGGGCAGAGAAATGGCAGATGGAGTTCAATCAGGGCAAATGCGAGGTGATGCATTTTGGAAGATCCAATTCAAGAGTGAACTATACAGTAAATGGAAATGTCCTGGGGAAAATTGATGTCCAGAGAGATTTGGGTGTTCAGGTCCACTGTTCCCTGAAGGTGGCAACGCAGGTAAATAGAGTGGTCAAGAAGGCATACGGCATGCTTTCCTTCATCGGACGGGGCATTGAGTACAAGAGTTGGCAGGTCATGTTACAGTTGTATAGGACTTTGGTTCGGCCACATTTGGAATACTGCGTACAGTTCTGGTCGCAACATTATCAAAAGGATGTGGATGCTTTGGAGAGGGTGCAGAGGAGGTTCACCAGGATGTTGCCTGGTATGGAGGGCGCTAGCTATGAAGAGAGGTTGAGCAGATTAGGATTATTTTCATTAGAAAGACGGAGGTTGAGGGGGGACCTGATTGAGGTGTACAAAATCATGAGAGGTTTTGACAGGGTGGATAGCAAGAGGCTTTTTCCCAGAGTGGGGGTTTCAATTACTAGAGGACACGAGTTCAAAGTGAAAGGGGAAATGTTTAGGGGGGATATGCGTGGAAAGTTCTTTACGCAGAGGGTGGTGGGCACCTGGAACGCATTGCCAGCGGAGGTGGTAGATGCGGGCACGATGGAGTCTTTTAAGATGTATCGAGACAGATACATGAATGGGCAGGAAGAAAAGAGAGATAGAACCTTAGAAAATAGGCGACATGTTTAGAGAGAGGATCTGGATAGGCGCAGGCTTGGAGGGCCGAAGGGCCTGTTCCTGTGCTGTAATTATCTTTGTTCTTTGTTCTTTTTTTGACTTATACATTAGGGCGCGCACACACACACACACACACACACAAACACACACTCACACACACCACATTCCAGACACTGAGACTTATATATAAGCACACACACACACACACACCACAGTCCAGATACTGAGACTTATATATAAGCACACACACACACACACACACAGATCCACACCACAGTCC
>NW_027140744.1:1007500-1010000 GCF_036365525.1 Heterodontus francisci
TCTGGTTTGTTGCCGGCGCCACGTGATAGTGAGACTAGGAATAGGGAGAGAGCACAGCTGAACACGTGGCTGCAGGAATGGTGTAGGAGGGAGGGCTTCCAGTTCTTGGATAATTGGACTGCATTCTGGGGAAGATGGGACCTGTTCAAACAGGACGGGCTGCATCTGAACCAGAGGGGCACCAATATCCTGGGAGGGAGGTTTGCTAGTATTGTTCGGGAGGGTTTAAACTAGTTTGGGAGGGGGATGGGAACCGGACTTGTAATCCAGGGACCAGTGGGTCCACTCAGAAAGACAAAGAGTGTAGTGAGGTATTGGGGAAGGTAGCACTGTCACAGAGGACAGATGGGCACGGAGAAGGGTTAAAGTGCGTATACTTCAACGCAAGAAGCATCAGGAATAAGGTGAGTGAATTGAAGGCGTGGATGGGCACTTGGGACTACGATGTTGTGGCCATCACTGTAACGTGGATAGGTGAGGGGGAGGAATGGTTTTTGGAGGTACCTGGTTATAGATGTTTTCATAAGATTAGGAATGGTGGTAAAAGAGGTGGGGGGGGTGGCATTGTTAGTTAGAAATAGTGTAACAACTGCTGAAAGAATTTTCGAGGAGGATCTGCCGACTGAGGCACTGTGGGTTGAGGTCAGGAACAGGAAAGGAGCAGTCACCTTGATGGGAGTTTTCTATAGGCCCCCCAATAGCAGCAGGGAGGTGGAAGAGCAGATTGGGAAACAGATTTTGGAAAGGAGCAGAAGTCACAGGGTAGTAATTATGGGGGATTTCAACTTCCCAAATATTGATTGGCAACTCTTTAGATCGAATAGTTTGGATGGGGTAGTGTTTGTGCAGTATGTCCAGGAAGCTTTTCTGACTCAGTATGTAGACTGCCCGACCAGAGGGGAGGCAATATTGGATTTGGTACTAGGTAATGAACCAGGGCAAGTGATAGAGCTGTTGGTGGGCGAGCACTTTGGAGATAGTGATCACAATTCTGTAGCATTCACTGTGGTAATGGAGAGGGATAGGTATGTGCAACAGGGCAAGGTTTACAATTGGGGGAAGGGTAGATATGATGCTGTCAGGCAGGAACTGAGGAGCATAAGTTGGGAGCATATGCTGGCAGGGAAGGGCACGGTCGAAATGTGGAACTTTTTCAAGGAGCAGATAGTAGGGGCCATTGATAAGCATGTCCCTGTCAGACAGGGAAGGGATGGTCATGTGAGGGAACCGTGGTTGACAAGAGAGGTTGAGAGTCTTGTTAGGAAGAAGAAGGATGCGTATATAAAGTTGAGGAAAAAGGGCACAGGCATAGCTCTGGAGGGATACAAGATGGCCAGGAAGGATCTGAAGAAAGGGATTAGGAGAGCTAAGAGAGGGCATGAAAAATGCTTGGCGGGTAGGATAAAAGAAAACCCCAAGGCCTTTTACGCGTATGTCAGAAATATGAGGATGACCAGGGGGACCATAGGTCCGGTCAAGGACAATAGCGGGAGACTGTGTGTTGAGCCGGAAGAGATATGTGAGGTTTTGAATGAGTACTTCTCTTCGGTATTTACGAATGAGAAGGGGTGTATTACTGAAGAGGACGGTGTGAAACAGACTGGTAAGCTCGAGGAAGTGCTCGTTAGGAGGGAAGATGTGTTGGGGTTTTTGAATAACTTGAAGATAGACAAGTCTCCCGGGCCTGACGGGGTATATCCAAGGATGTTATGGGAAGCAAGGGATGAAATTGCAGAGCCGCTGGCAATGATCTTTTCATCTTCTCTGTTGACGGGGGTGGTACCAGGTGATTGGAGGGTGGCAAATGTTGTGCCCCTGTTCAAGAAAGGGAATAGGAACAACCCTGGGAATTACAGGCCAGTTAGTCTTACTTCGGTGGTAGGCAAGTTGATGGAAAAGGTGCTGAGGGATAGGATTTCTGAGCATCTGGAAAGACACTGCTTGATTCGGGACAGTCAGCACGGTTTTGTGAGGGGTAGGTCTTGCCTCACAAGCCTGATTGAATTCTTTGAGCAGGTGACCAAGCAAGTGGATGAGGGTAAACCAGTGGATGTGGTGTACATGGATTTTAGTAAGGCATTTGATAAGGTCCCCCATGGTAGACTTATGGAGAAAGTCAGGAGGCATGGGATAGTGGGGAATGTGGCCAGTTGGATTAAGAATTGGCTAACTGATAGAAGGCAGAGAGTGGTCTTAGATGGTAAATACTCAGCCTGGAGCCCAGTTACCAGTGGCGTGCCGCAGGGATCAGTTCTGGGTCCTCTCCTGTTTGTGATTTTTATTAACGACTTGGATGAGGAAGTCGAAGGGTGGGTCAGTAAATTTGCAGATGATACAAAGGTTGGTGGAGTTGTGGATACCGAGGAGGGCTATTGTCGTCTGCAGGGGGACTTGGATAGGTTGCAGTGCTGGGCTGAAAAGTGGCAGATGGAGTTTAACCCTGAAAAGTGTGAGGTCGTCCATTTTGGAAGGACAAACATGAATGCAAAATACTGGGTTA
>NW_027140744.1:1025000-1027500 GCF_036365525.1 Heterodontus francisci
ACACTGAGACTTATATATGAGCACAAACATACACACAGACACACACGCACCACAGCCCAGACACTGAGACTTATATATACACACACACACACACACACACACACACACACACACACACACACACACACACACACACACACACACACACACACACACACACACCACAGCCCAGACACTGAGACATATATATATGCACACACACACACACCACCGCCCAGTCACTGAGACTGATATATATGCACACACACACACACATACACACACCACAGCCCAGACACTGAGACTTATACATAAGCAAACACACACACAAACACACACACACACCACAGTCCAGACACTGAGACTTATATATAAGCACACACACAAACACACACACACACCACAGTCCAGACACTGAGACTTATATATAAGCACACATATACACACACAGACACACCACAGTCCAGACACTGAGACTTATATATAAGCACAAACACACACACACACACACACACCACAGTCCGGACACTGAGACTTATATATATGCACAAACACACACACACACACCACAGTCCAGACACTGAGACTTATATATATATGCACACACACACACACACACACACACACATACACACACACACACACCACAGCCCAGACACTGAGAATTATATATATGCACACACCCACACACACACACACACACACACACACACACACACACACACACACACACACACACACACACACACACCACCGCCCAGACACTGAGACTTATATATATGCACACACACACACCACCGCCCAGACACTGAGACTTATATATATGCACACACACACACACACACACACACACACACCACCGCCCAGACACTGAGACTTATATATATGCACACACACACACCACCGCCCAGACACTGAGACTTATATATATGCACACACACACACACACACACACACACACACACACACACCACAGCCCAGACACTGAGACTTATATATATGCACACACACACACCACAGCCCAGACACTGAGACTTATATATATGCACACACACCCACACGCACACACACACATCACAGTCCAGACACTGAGACTTATATATGTGGACACACACCCACACGCACACACACACATCACAGTCCAGACACTGAGACCTATATATAAGCACACACACACACACAGACACACCACAGTCCAGACACTGAGACTTATATATATGCACAGACATACACACACACACACACACACACCACAGCCCAGACACTGAGACTTATATATAAGCACAGACACACACACACACACCACTGCCCAGACACTGAGACATATATATAAGCACAAACCCAGACAGACCACAGTCCAGACACTGAGACTTATATATATGCATAGACATACACACACACACACACACCACAGCCCAGACACTGTGACTTATCTATAAGCACAAACACACACACACACTCACACACACCACAGACCAGACACTGAGACATATATATGAGCACTGCCACACACACACGCACACACGCACCACAGTCCAGACACTGAGACTTATATATATGCACACACACACACACAACAACCCAGACACTGAGAATTATATATATGCACACACACACACACACACACACACCGCAACCCAGAGACTGAGACTTATATATATGCACACACACACACACACACAAACACACACACAAACACACCCACACACACACACACCACAGCCCAGACACTGAGAATTATATATATGCACACACACACACACACACAAACACACACACAAACACACCCACACACACACACACCACAGCCCAGACACTGAGAATTATATATATGCACACACACACACACCACCGCCCAGACACTGAGACTGATATATATATGCACACACACACACACACACACCACAGTCCAGACACTGAGACTTATATATAAACACAAACACACACACACACACACACACCACAGTCCAGACACTGGGACTTATATATATGCACACACACGCACCACAGCCCAGACAGTGAGACTTATATATGTGCACACACACACACACACACAGACACATACACACACACCACAGCCCAGTCACTGAGACTTATATATATGCACACACACACAAACACAAACACACACACACACACCACCGCGCAGAAACTGAGACTTATATATATCCACACACACACACACACCACCGCCCGGACACTGAGACTTATATATATGCACACACACGCACCACAGCCCAGACAGTGAGACTTATATATGTGCACACACACACACACACACAGACACATACACACACACCACAGCCCAGTCACTGAGACTTATATATATGCACACACACACACCACAGCCCAGACACTGAGACTTATATATATGCACACACACACACCACAGCCCAGACAGTGGGACTGATATGTATGCACACACACACACACACACACACACACACACCACACCCAGACACTGAGACTTATGTATGTGCACACACACACACACACACACGCACACACACACACCACAGTC
>NW_027140744.1:1137500-1150000 GCF_036365525.1 Heterodontus francisci
ACACACCAAGTCCAGACGCTGACGCTTATATATTTGCACACACACACACACAAACACACACGCGCACACACACACCAAAGGCCCGACACTGAGACTTATATATATACACACACACACACACCAAAGCCCCGACACTGAGACTTATATATATACACACACACACATACCACAGCCCAGACACTGAGAGTTATAGATATGCACACACACACACTCACACACACACACACACACACACACACCACAGCCCAGACACTGAGACTTATACATATGCACACACGCACACACAAACACACACGCGCACACACACACCAAAGCCCCGACACTGAGACTTATATATATACACACACACACACACCAAAGCCCCGACACTGAGACTTATATATATACACACACACACACACACACACACCACAGCCCAGACACTGAGACTTATATATATGCACACACACACACGCACACCCATACACAATCCACAGCCCAGACACTGAGAGTTATATATATGCACACAAGCACAACACAGCCCAGACACTGAGACTTATATATATGCACACACACACACACACACTCCACAGCCCAGACACTGAGACTTATATATATATGCACACACACACACACGCACACACACACACAATCCACAGCCCAGACACTGAGACTTATATATATGCACACACACACACACCACAGCCCAGACACTGAGACTTATATATATATGCACACACACACACACCACAGCCCAGACACTGAGACTTACATATGTGCACACACACACACCACAGCCCAGACAGTTGAGACTTATATATATGCACACACACACACACCACAGCCCAGACACTTGAGACACTTATATATGTGCACAGACACTCACACACACCACAGCCCAGACACTGAGACTTATATATCTGCACACACACACACACACCACAGCCCAGACACTGAGACTTATACATATGCACACACGCACACACAAACACACACGCGCACACACACACCAAAGCCCCGACACTGAGACTTATATATACACACACACACACACACCAAAGCCCCGACACTGAGACTTATATATATGCACACACACACACGCACACACATACACAATCCACAGCCCAGACACTGAGAGTTATATATATGCACACACGCACAACACAGCCCAGACACTGAGACTTATATATATATGCACACACACACACACGCACACACACACACAATCCACAGCCCAGACACTGAGACTTATATATATGCACACACACACACCACAGCCCAGACACTGAGACTTATATATATGCACACACACACACACCACAGCCCAGACACTGAGACTTACATATGTGCACACACACACACCACAGCCCAGACAGTTGAGACTTATATATATGCACACACACACACACCACAGCCCAGACACTTGAGACTTATATATGTGCACAGACATACACACACACCACAGCCCAGACACTGAGACTTATATATCTGCACACACACACACACCACAGCCCAGACAATGAGACTTACATATGTGCACACACACACACACACACACCACAGCACAGACCATGATACTTATGTATATGCACACACACACACATCACAGCCCAGACAGTTGAGACTTATATATATGCACACACACACACACTCCACAGCCCAGACACTTGAGACTTATATATGTGCACACACACACAAACCACAGCCCCGACGCTTGAGACTTATATATATGCACACAAACACACACCACAGCCCAGACACTTGAGAATTATATATATGCACACACACACACACCACAGTCCAGACACTTGAGACTTATATATTTCCACACACACACACACACACCAAGCCCAGACGCTGACGCTCATATATATGCACACACACACACGCCACTGCACAGACCATGAGACTTATTTTTATGCACACACACACACAGCACAGCCCAGACACTTGAGTCTTATGTATATGCACACACACACACACCACAGCCCATACGCTGAGACTTATATATTTGCACACACACACACAGGCACACACATACCACAGCCCAGACACTGAGACTTATATATTTGCACATACACACGCACACACACACCACAGCCCAGACACTGAGACTTATAGATTTGCACACACACAGACACAAGCACACACACACACCACAGCCCAGACACTGAGACTTATATATTTGCACACACACACACAAACACACACGCGCACACACACAATACAGCCCAGACACTGAGACTTAAATATATGCACACACACACACACCACAGCCCAGACACTGAGACTTATATATTTGTGCACACACACACACACACCAAGCACAGACGCTGACGCTTATATATATGCACACACACACACACCACAGCCCAGACACTGAGACTTACATATATGCACACACACACACGACAGCCCAGATACTGAGACTTATATATTTGCACAGACACACACACCACAGCCCAGACACTGAGACTTATATATATGCACACACACACACAAACACACACACACACACACAAATCACAGCCCAGACACTGAGAGTTGTAGATCTGCAGAATCACACACACACATCTCAGCCCAGACACTTGAGACACATATATATGCACACACACACACACACATCTCAGCCCAGACACTTGAGACTTATACATGTGCACACACACACAAACCACAGCCCAGACGCTTGAGACTTATATATATGCACACAAACACAAACACACACACCACTGCACAGACAATGAGACTTATATATATGCACACACACACACACCACAGCCCAGACACTTGAGTCTTTTGTATATGCACACACACACACACACACACACCACAGCCCAGACATTGAGACTTATATATGTGCACACACACACACACGCACACACATACCACAGCCCAGACACGGAGACTTATATATTTGCACACACACACGCACACACACACCACAGCCCAGACACTGAGACTTATATATTTGCACACACACACGCACACACACACACCACAGCCCAGACACTTGAGACTTATATATATGCACACACACACGCACACACACACACCACATCACAGACCATGAGACTTATATATACACACACACACACACACCACAGCCCAGACACTGAGACTTATATATTTGCACACACAGACACACACACACACCACAGCCCCGACACTGAGACTTATATATTTGCACACACACACATACACACACACACACACAAACACACACACACCACAGCCCAGACACTGAGACGTATATATATGCACACACACACACACACCACAGCCCAGCACTGAGACTTCTATATTTTCACACACACACACACACACACACACACACACACACACACACACACACACACACACACACACACACACACACACACACACACACACACACACACCAAGCCCAGACGCTGACGCTTATATATATGCACACACACACACCACAGCCCAGACACTGAGAGTTATATATATGCACACACACACACACACACACAACACAGCCCAGACACTGAGATTTATAGATATGCACACACACACACACCACAGCCCAGACACTGAGACTTATATATATGCACACACACACACACACAGCCCAGACACTGAGACTTATATATATGCACACACACACACACCACAGCCCAGACACTTGAGTCTTATGTATATGCACACACACACACACACCACAGCCCAGACACTGAGACTTATATATTTGCACACACACACACACACACACACACACACACACACCACAGCCCAGACACTGAGACTTATACATATGCACATACGCACACACAAACACACACGCGCACACACACACCAAAGCCCAGACACTGAGACTTATATATATACACACACACACACCAAAGCCCCGACACTGAGACTTATATATATATATACACACACACACACACACACACACACACACACACACACCACAGCCCAGACACTGAGACTTATATATATGCACACACACACACGCACACCCATACACAATCCACAGCCCAGACACTGAGACTTATATATATGCACACACACACACACACACACTCCACAGCCCAGACACTGAGACTTATATATATGCACACACACACACACCACAGCCCAGGCACTGAGACTTATATATATATGCACACACACGCACACACACCACAGCCCAGACACTGAGACTTATATATGTGCACACACACACACCACAGCCCAGACAGTTGAGACTTATATATCTGCACACACACACACACCACAGCCCAGACACTGAGACTTATACATATGCACACACGCACACACAAACACACACGCGCACACACACACCAAAGCCCCGACACTGAGACTTATATATATACACACACACACACACACCATAGCCCCGACACTGAGACTTATATATATGCACACACACACACGCACACACATACACAATCCAAAGCCCAGACACTGAGAGTTATATATATGCACACACGCACAACACAGCCCAGACACTGAGACTTATATATATGCACACACACACACACACACACACACTCCACAGCCCAGACACTGAGACTTATATATATATGCACACACACACACACGCACACGCACACACAATCCACAGCCCAGACACTGAGACTTATATATATGCACACACACACACACCACAGCCCAGACACTGAGACTTATATATATGCACACACACACACGCACACACATACACAATCCACAGCCCAGACACTGAGAGTTATATATATGCACACACGCACAACACAGCCCAGACACTGAGACTTATATATATGCACACACACACACACACACAAACTCCACAGCCCAGACACTGAGACTTATATATATATATGCACACACACACACACACGCACACACACACAATCCACAGCCCAGACACTGAGACTTATATATATGCACACACACACACACCACAGCCCAGACACTGAGAATTATATATATGCACACACACACACACCACAGCCCAGACACTGAGACTTACATATGTGCACACACACACACCACAGCCCAGACAGTTGAGACTTATATATGTGCACACACACACACACACACCACAGCCCAGACACTGAGACTTATATATCTGCACACACACACACACCACAGCCCAGACAATGAGACTTACATATGTGCACACACACACACACACCACAGCACAGACCATGAGACTTATATATATGCACACACACACACATCACAGCCCAGACAGTTGAGACTTATATATATGCACACACACACTCCACAGCCCAGACACTTGAGACTTATAAATATGCACAGACACACACACACATCACAGCCCAGACAGTTGAGACTTATATATATGCACACAAACACACACCACAGCCCAGACACTTGAGAATTATATATATGCACACACACACACACCACAGTCCAGACACTTGAGACTTATATATTTCCACACACACACACACACACCAAGCCCAGACGCTGACGCTCATATATATGCACACACACACACGCCACTGCACAGACCATGAGACTTATTTTTATGCACACACACACACACCACAGCCCAGACACTTGAGTCTTATGTATATGCACACACACACACACCACAGCCCATACACTGAGACTTATATATTTGCACACACACACACAGGCACACACATACCACAGCCCGGACACTGAGACTTATATATTTGCACATACACACGCACACACACACCACAGCCCAGACACTGAGACTTATAGATTTGCACACACACACACACGCACACACACACACCACAGCCCAGACACTGAGACTTATATATTTGCACACACACGCGCACACACACAATACAGCCCAGACACTGAGACTTAAATATATGCAAACACACACACACCACAGCCCAGACACTGAGACTTATATATTTGCACACACACACACAAACACACACACACACACACATCACAGCCCAGACACTTGAGACACATATATATGCACACACACACACACACATCTCAGCCCAGACACTTGAGACTTATATATGTGCACACACACACAAACCACAGCCCAGACGCTTGAGACTTATATATATATGCACACAAACACACGCCACAGCCCAGACACTTGAGACTTATACATATGCACACACACACACACACACACACACACACACACACCACAGCCCAGACATTGAGACTTATATATGTGCACACACACACACACGCACACACATACCACAGTCCAGACACGGAGACTTATATATTTGCACACATACACGCACACACACACCACAGCCCAGACACTGAGACTTATATATTTGCACACACACACGCACACACACACACCACAGCCCAGACACTTGAGACTTATATATATGCGCACACACACGCGCACACACACACCACATCACAGACCATGAGACTTATATATATACACACACCACAGCCCAGACACTGAGACTTATATATTTGCACACACACACATACACACACACACACACAAACACACACACACCACAGCCCAGACACTGAGACGTATATATATGAACACACACACACACCACAGCCCAGCACTGAGACTTCTATATTTTCACACACACACACACACACCAAGCCCAGACGCTGACGCTTATATATATGCACACACACACACCACAGCCCAGACACTGAGAGTTATATATATGCACACACACACACACACACACAACACAGCCCAGACACTGAGAGTTATAGATATGCACACACACACACCACAGCCCAGACACTGAGACTTATATATATGCACACACACAGCCCAGACACTGAGACTTATATATATGCACACACACACACACACCACAGCCCAGACACTGAGACTTATATATATGAACACACACACACACACACAGCCCAGACACTGAGACTTATAAAGATGCACACACACAAACACCACAGCCCAGACACTGAGACTTACATATATGCACACACACACACACACAGCCCAGACACTGAGACTTATATATATGCACACACACACACACCACAGCCCAGACACTGAGACTTATATATTTGCACTCACACACACACGCACACACATACCACAGCCCAGACACTGAGACTTATATATATGCACACACACACACACCACAGCTCAGACGCTTGAGTCTTATGTATATGCACACACACACACACACACACACACACACACACACCACAGCCCAGACACTGAAACTTATATATATGCGCACACACACACACCACAGCCCAGACACTTGAGTCTTATGTATATGCACACACACACACACACACACACACACACCACAGCCCAGACACTGAGACCTATATATTTGCACACACACACACACGCACACAGATACCACAGCCCAGACACTGAGACTTATATATTTGCACACACACACGCACACACACACCACAGCCCAGACACTGACACGTATATATTTGCACACACGCACACACACGCACACACACACACCACAGCCCAGACACTGAGACTTATATATTTGCACACACACACACACGCACACACATACCACAGCCCAGACACTGAGACTTATATATTTGCACACACACACGCACACACACACCACAGCCCAGACACTGAGACGTATATATTTGCACACACACACACACACGCACACACACACCACAGCCCAGACACTGAGACTTATATATTTGCACACACACACGCGCACACACACCACAGCCCAGACACTGAGACTTAAATATTTGCACACACACACGCACACACACGCGCACACACACACCACAGCCCAGACACTGAGACTTAAATATATGCACACACACACACACACACCAAGCCCAGACGCTGACGCTGATAGATATGCACACACACACACACCACAGCCCAGACACTGAGACTTATATATATGCACAGACACACACGACAGCCCAGATTCTGAGACTTATATATATGCACACACACACAAACACACACACACACGCACACACATCACAGCCCAGACACTGAGAGTTGTAGATCTGCAGACACACACACACACATCTCAGCCCAGACACTTGAGACTTATATATATGCACAGACACACACACACAACACAGCCCAGACGCTTGAGACTTATATATATGCACACAAACACACACCACAGCCCAGACACTTGAGAATTATATATGTGCACACACACACACACCACAGTCCAGACACTTGAGACTTATATATATGCACACACACACACACAGACACCACTGCACAGACCATGAGACTTATATATATGCACACACACACACCACAGCCCAGACACTTGAGTCTTATGTATATGCACACACACACACACAGACACCACTGCACAGACCATGAGACTTATATATTTGCACACACACACACACACGCACACACATACCACAGCCCAGACACTGAGACTTATATATTTGCACACACACAAACACACGCACACACACACACCACAGCCCTGACACTTGAGACTTAAATATATGCACACACATACGCACACACACACACCACATCACAGACCATGAGACTTATATATATACACACACACACACACCGCAGCCCAGACACAGAGACTTATATATTTGCACACACAGACGCACACACACACCACAGCCCAGACACTGAGACTTATATATTTGCACACACACACACACACGCGCACACACACACCAAAACCCCGACACTGAGACTTATATATACACACACACACACACACCACAGCCCAGACACTGAGACTTATATATTTTCACACACACACACACACACACATACACCACAGCCCAGACACTGAGAGTTATAGATATGCACACACACGCACGCACACGCACACACCACAGCCCAGACAGTGAGACTTATATATATGCACACACACACACACACACACACACACACACACAATCCACAGCCCAGACACTGAGACTTATATATATGCACACACCCACACACCACAGCCCAGACACTGAGACTTATATATATGCACAGACACACACACACCACAGCCCAGACACTGAGACTTACATATGTGCACACACACACACCACAGCCCAGACAGTTGAGACTTATATATATGCACACACACACACACCACAGACCAGACACTTGAGACTTAGACATGTGCACAGACACACACACACACCACAGCCCAGACACTGAGACTTATATATCTGCACACACACACATCACAGCCCAGACAATGAGACTTACATATGTGCACACACACACACACACACACACCACAGCACAGACCATGAGACTTATATATATGCACACACACACACATCACAGCCCAGACAGTTGAGACTTAGATATATGCACACACACACACACGCACACAGATACCACAGCCCAGACACTGAGACTTATATATTTGCACACACACACGCACACACACACCACAGCCCAGACACTGACACGTATATATTTGCACACACACACACACACACGCACACACACACACCACAGCCCAGACACTGAGACTTATATATTTGCACACACACACACGCACACACATACCACAGCCCAGACACTGAGACTTATATATTTGCACACACACACGCACACACACACCACAGCCCAGACACTGAGACGTATATATTTGCACACACACACACACGCACACACACACACCACAGCCCAGACACTGAGACTTATATATTTGCACACACACACGCACACACACACCACAGCCCAGACACTGAGACTTAAATATTTGCACACACACACGCACACACACGCGCACACACACACCACAGCCCAGACACTGAGACTTAAATATATGCACACACACACACACACCAAGCCCAGACGCTGACGCTGATAGATATGCACACACACACACACCACAGCCCAGACACTGAGACTTATATATATGCACAGACACACACGACAGCCCAGATTCTGAGACTTATATATATGCACACACACACAAACACACACACACACGCACACACATCACAGCCCAGACACTGAGAGTTGTAGATCTGCAGACACACACACACACATCTCAGCCCAGACACTTGAGACTTATATATATGCACAGACACACACACACAACACAGCCCAGACACTAGAGAGTTGCAGATCTGCAGACACACACACACACATCTCAGCCCAGATACTTGAGACTTATATATGTGCACACACACACAAACCACAGCCCAGACGCTTGAGACTTATATATATGCACACAAACACACACCACAGCCCAGACACTTGAGAATTATATATGTGCACACACACACACACCACAGTCCAGACACTTGAGACTTATATATATGCACACACACACACACAGACACCACTGCACAGACCATGAGACTTATATATATGCACACACACACACCACAGCACAGACCATGAGACTTATATATATGCACACACACACACATCACAGCCCAGACAGTTGAGACTTAGATATATGCACACACACACACACGCACACAGATACCACAGCCCAGACACTGAGACTTATATATTTGCACACACACACGCACACACACACCACAGCCCAGACACTGACACGTATATATTTGCACACACACACACACACGCACACACACACACCACAGCCCAGACACTGAGACTTATATATTTGCACACACACACACGCACACACATACCACAGCCCAGACACTGAGACTTATATATTTGCACACACACACGCACACACACACCACAGCCCAGACACTGAGACGTATATATTTGCACACACACACACACGCACACACACACACCACAGCCCAGACACTGAGACTTATATATTTGCACACACACACGCACACACACACCACAGCCCAGACACTGAGACTTAAATATTTGCACACACACACGCACACACGCGCACACACACACCACAGCCCAGACACTGAGACTTAAATATATGCACACACACACACACACACCAAGCCCAGACGCTGACGCTGATAGATATGCACACACACACACACCACAGCCCAGACACTGAGACTTATATATATGCACAGACACACACGACAGCCCAGATTCTGAGACTTATATATATGCACACACACACAAACACACACACACACGCACACACATCACAGCCCAGACACTGAGAGTTGTAGATCTGCAGACACACACACACACATCTCAGCCCAGACACTTGAGACTTATATATATGCACAGACACACACACACAACACAGCCCAGACACTAGAGAGTTGCAGATCTGCAGACACACACACACACATCTCAGCCCAGATACTTGAGACTTATATATGTGCACACACACACAAACCACAGCCCAGACGCTTGAGACTTATATATATGCACACAAACACACACCACAGCCCAGACACTTGAGAATTATATATGTGCACACACACACACACCACAGTCCAGACACTTGAGACTTATATATATGCACACACACACACACAGACACCACTGCACAGACCATGAGACTTATATATATGCACACACACACACCACAGCCCAGACACTTGAGTCTTATGTATATGCACACACGCACACACACACACACACACACCACAGCCCAGTCACTGAGACTTATATATTTGCACACACACACACACACGCACACACATACCACAGCCCAGACACTGAGACTTATATATTTGCACACACACAAACACACGCACACACACACACCACAGCCCAGACACTTGAGACTTAAATATATGCACACACATACGCACACACACACACCACATCACAGACCATGAGACTTATATATATACACACACACACACACCGCAGCCCAGACACAGAGACTTATATATTTGCACACACAGACGCACACACACACCACAGCCCAGACACTGAGACTTATATATTTGCACACACACACACACACGCGCACACACACACCAAAACCCCGACACTGAGACTTATATATACACACACACACACACACCACAGCCCAGACACTGAGACTTATATATTTTCACACACACACACACACACACACATACACCACAGCCCAGACACTGAGAGTTATAGATATGCACACACACGCACGCACACGCACACACCACAGCCCAGACAGTGAGACTGATATGTATGCACACACACACACACACTCCACAGCCCAGACACTGAGAGTTATATATATGCACACACACACACACGCACACACACACACACAATCCACAGCCCAGACACTGAGACTTATATATATGCACACACCCACACACCACAGCCCAGACACTGAGACTTATATATATGCACAGACACACACACACCACAGCCCAGACACTGAGACTTACATATGTGCACACACACACACCACAGCCCAGACAGTTGAGACTTATATATATGCACACACACACACACCACAGACCAGACACTTGAGACTTAGACATGTGCACAGACACACACACACACCACAGCCCAGACACTGAGACTTATATATCTGCACACACACACACCACAGCCCAGACAATGAGACTTACATATGTGCACACACACACACACACACACCACAGCACAGACCATGAGACTTATATATATGCACACACACACACATCACAGCCCAGACAGTTGAGACTTAGATCTATGCACACACACACACACACTCCACAGCCCAGACACTTGAGACTTATATATATGC
>NW_027140744.1:1155000-1170000 GCF_036365525.1 Heterodontus francisci
ACACACATCACAGCCCAGTCACTGAGACTTATATATATGCACACACAGACGCACACACAGACCACAGCCCAGACACTGAGACTTATATATTTGCACACACACACACGCACACACACACAAACACACACGCGCACACACACACCACAGCCCAGACACTGAAACTTATATATATGCACACACACACACACCACAGCCCAGACACTGAGACTTATATATTTGCACACACACACACACACACGCACACACACGCACACACACACACACACCAAGCCCAGACGCTGACGCTTATATATATGCACACACACACACACCACAGCCCAGACACTGAGACTTATATATATGCACACACACACACACATCACAGCCCAGTCACTGAGACTTCTATATATGCACACACACACACACACACACACACACACACACACACACACACACACACACACACACACACACACACACACACACACACACACACACCACAGCCCAGACACTGAGACTGATATAGATGCACACACACACACACACCACAGCCCTGTCACTGAGACTTAGATATTTGCACACACACACACAAACACACACACACACACACACACAAACACACCACAGCCCACACACTGAGACTGATATAGATGCACACAAACACACACAGACACACACACATACATCACAGCCCAGACTCTTAGACTTATATATATGCACACACACACACACCACAGCCCAGACACTGAGAATTATATATATAGGCACACACACACTACAGCCCAGACACTGAGACTTATATATATACACACAAACACACACAGACACACACACACACACATCACAGCCCAGACTCTGAGACTTATATATATATGCACACACACACACACCACAGCCCAGTCACTGAGACCTATATATATGCACACATACACACACACCACAGCCCAGTCACTGAGACTTATATATATGCACACACACACACACACACACACACACACACACACACACACACCACAGCCCAGACACTTGAGACTTATTTATATGCACACACACACGCACACACAGACACACACCACAGCACAGACCATGAGACTTATATATTTGCACACACACACAAACACACACGCGCACACGCACACCACAGCCCAGACACTGAGACTTATATGTATGCACACACACACACACCACAGCCCAGACACTGAGACTTATATATTTGCACACACACACACACGCGCACACACACACCACATCCCAGACACTGAGACTTATATATATGCACACAAACACACACAACAGCCCAGACACTGAGACTTATATATTTGCACACACAGACGCACACACACAACACAGTCCAGACACTGAGACATATATATTTGAACACACACACACACACACAAACACACACGCGCACACACACTCCACAGCCCAGACACTGTGACTTATATATATGCACACACACACACCACTGCCCAGACACTGAGACTTATATATATGCACACACACACACGACAGCCCAGATACTGAGACTTATATATATGCACAGACACACACACCACAGCCCAGACACTGAGACTTATATATATGCACACACACACACAAACACACACACACACACGCATCACAGCCCAGACACTGAGACTTATAGATATGCGCACACACACACACACACACACACACACACACACACACACACACACACACACACACACACACACACACACACACACACACACACACACACACACACCACAGCCCAGTCACTGAGACTGATATAGATGCACACACACACACACCACAGCCCAGTCACTGAGACTTATATATATGCACACACACACAAACACACACACACAAACACACACACACACACACACACACACACACACACACACACACACACACCACAGCCCAGACAATGAGACTGATTTAGATGCACACACACACACACCACAGCCCAGTCACTGAGACTTATATATATGCACATACACACACAACACAGCCCAGACAATGAGACTTATATATATGCACACACACACAAACACCCACACACACACACACACCACATCCCAGACACTGAGACTTATATATGTGCGCACACACACACATCACACACACAGCACAGCCCAGACTCTGAGACTAATGCATATGCACACACACACATCACACACACACCACAGCCCAGACACTGAGACTTATATATATGCACACACACACACATCACACACACACCACAGCCCAGACACTGAGACCTATAAATATGCACACACGCACATCACACACACATCACAGCCCAGTCACTGAGACTTATATATATGCACACACAGACGCACACACAGACCACAGCCCAGACACTGAGACTTATATATTTGCACACACACACACGCACACACACACAAACACACACGCGCACACACACACCACAGCCCAGACACTGAAACTTATATATATGCACACACACACACACCACAGCCCAGACACTGAGACTTATATATTTGCACACACACACACACACGCACACACACACGCACACACACACACACACCAAGCCCAGACGCTGACGCTTATATATATGCACACACACACACACCACAGCCCAGACACTGAGACTTATATATATGCACACACACACACACACACCACAGCCCAGTCACTGAGACTTCTATATATGCACACACACACACACACACACACACACACACACACACACACACACACACACACACACACACACACACACACACACACACACACACACACACACACACCACAGCCCAGACACTGAGACTGATATAGATGCACACACACACACACAGACACACACACACACATCACAGCCCAGACTCTTAGACTTATATATATGCACACACACACACACCACAGCCCAGACACTGAGAATTATATATATAGGCACACACACACTACAGCCCAGACACTGAGACTTATATATATACACACAGACACACACACACACACATCACAGCCCAGACTCTGAGACTTATATATATATGCACACACACACACACCACAGCCCAGTCACTGAGACCTATATATATGCACACATACACACACACCACAGCCCAGTCACTGAGACTTATATATATGCACACACACACACACACACACACACACACACACACACACACACACACACCACAGCCCAGACACTGAGACTTATATATTTGCACACACACACGCACACACACACCACAGCCCAGACACTGAGACTTATATATTTGCGCACACACACAAACACACACGCGCACACACACACCACAGCCCAGACACTGAGACTTATATATATGCACACACACACACACACACACACACACACCACAGCCCAGACACTTCAGACTTATTTATGTGCACACACACACGCACACACAGACACACACCACAGCACAGACCATGAGACTTGTATATTTGCACACACACACAAACACACACGCGCACACGCACACCACAGCCCAGACACTGAGACTTATATGTATGCACACACACACACACCACAGCCCAGACACTGAGACTTATATATTTGCACACACTCACACACATACACACACCAAGCCCAGGCGCTGACGCTTATATATATGCACACACACACACACCACAGCTCAGACACTGAGACTTATATATATGCACACACACACACGACAGCCCAGATACTGAGACTTATATATTTGCACAGACACACACACCAAAGCCCAGACACTGAGACTTATATATATGCACACACACACACACCACAGCTCAGACACTGAGACTTATATATATGCACACGCACACACGACAGCCCAGATACTGAGACTTATATATTTGCACAGACACACACACCACAGCCCAGACACTGAGACTTATATATATGCACACACACACACAAACACACACACACACACACACACACATCACAGCCCAGACACTGAGAGTTGTAGATCTGCAGACGCACACACACACATCTCAGCCCAGAAACTTGAGACTTATATATATGCACACACACACAAACCACAGCCCAGACGCTTGAGACTTATATATATGCACACAAACACACACCACAGCACAGACACTTGAGAATTATATATATGCACACACACGCACACCACAGTCCAGACACTTGAGACTTATATATATGCACACACACACACACCACTGCACAGAACATGAGACTTATATATATGCACACACACACACACCACAGCCCAGACACTGAGACTTATATATTTGCACACACATACGCACACACACACCACAGCCCAGACACTGAGACTTATATATTTGCACACACACACAAACACACACGCGCACACACACACCACAGCCCAGACACTGAGACTTATATGTATGCACACACACACACACCACAGCCCAGACACTGAGACTTATATATTTGCACACACTCACACACACACACACACCAAGCCCAGGCGCTGACGCTTATATATATGCACACACACACACACCACAGCTCAGACACTGAGACTTATATATATGCACACACACACACGACAGCCCAGATACTGAGACTTATATATTTGCACAGACACACACACCACAATCCAGACACTTGAGACTTATATATATGCACACACACACACACACACACCACTGCACAGACCATGAGACTTATATATATGCACACACACACACACCACAGCCCAGACACTTGAGTCTTATGTATATGCACACACACACACACACACACACACACACACACCACAGCCCAGACACTGAGACTTATATATTTGCACACACAGACGCACACACACACCACAGCCCAGACACTGAGACTTACATATTTGCACACACACACACACACGCACACACACACACCACAGCCCAGACACTGAGACTTATATATATGCACACACACACACACCACAGCCCAGACACTGAGAATTATATATATAGGCACACACACACTACAGCCCAGACACTGAGACTTATATATATGCACACAAACACACACAGACACACACACACACACATCACAGCCCAGACTCTGAGACTTATATATATATGCACACACACACACACCACAGCCCAGTCACTGAGACTTATATATATGCACACACACACACACACACACACACACACACACACACACCACAGCCCAGACACTTGAGACTTATCTATATGCACACACACACGGACACACAGACACACACCACAGCACAGACCATGAGACTTATATATTTGCACACACACACAAACACACACGCGCACACGCACACCACAGCCCAGACACTGAGACTTATATGTATGCACACACACACACACCACAGCCCAGACACTGAGACTTATATATTTGCACACACTCACACACATACACACACCAAGCCCAGGCGCTGACGCTTATATATATGCACACACACACACACCACAGCTCAGACACTGAGACTTATATATATGCACACACACACACGACAGCCCTGATACTGAGACTTATATATTTGCACAGACACACACACCAAAGCCCAGACACTGAGACTCATATATATGCACACACACACACAAACACACACACACACACATCACAGCCCTGACACTGAGAGTTGTAGATCTGCAGACACACACACACACATCTCAGCCCAGACACTTGAGACTTATATATATGCACACACACACAAACCACAGCCCAGACGCTTGAGACTTATATATATGCACACAAACACGCACCACAGCACAGACACTTGAGAATTACATATATGCACACACACACACACCACAGTCCAGACACTTGAGACTTATATATATGCACACACACACACACACACCACTGCACAGACCATGAGACTTATATATATGCACACACACACACACCACAGCCCAGACACTTGAGACTTATATATATGCACACAAACACACACCACAGCACAGACACTTGAGAATTATATAGTTGCACACACACACACACACCACAGCCCAGACACTTGAGTCTTATGTATATGCGCACACACACACACACACACACACACACACACACCACAGCCCAGACACTGAGACTTATATATTTGCACACACACACGCACATACACACCACAGCCCAGACACTGAGACTTATATATTTGCACACACACACAAACACACACGCGCACACACACACCACAGCCCAGACACTGAGACTTATATATTTGCACACACTCACACACACACCAAGCCCAGGCGCTGACGCTTATATATATGCACACACACACACACACACCAAGCCCAGGCGCTGACGCTTATATATATGCACACACACACACACCACAGCTCAGACACTGAGACTTGTATATATGCACACACACACACACCACAGTTGAGACACTTGAGACTTATATATATGCACACACACACACACACACCACTGCACAGACCATGAGACTTATATATATGCACACACACACACACCACAGCCCAGACACTTGAGACTTATATATATGCACACAAACACACACCACAGCACAGACACTTGAGAATTATATAGTTGCACACACACACACACCACAGCCCAGACACTTGAGTCTTATGTATATGCACACACACACACACACACACACACACACACACACACACACACACACACACACACACACACACACACACACACACACACACACACACACACACACCACAGCCCAGACACTGAGACTTATATATTTGCACACACACACGCACACACACACCACAGCCCAGACACTGAGACTTATATATTTGCACACACACACAAACACACACGCGCACACACACACCACAGCCCAGACACTGAGACTTATATATTTGCACACACTCACACACACACACACACCAAGCCCAGGCGCTGACGCTTATATATATGCACACACACACACACACACACACACCAAGCCCAGGCGCTGACGCTTATATATATGCACACACACACACACCACAGCTCAGACACTGAGACTTATATATATGCACACGCACACACGACAGCCCAGATACTGAGACTTATATATTTGCACAGACACACACACCACAGCCCAGACACTGAGACTTATATATATGCACACACACACACAAACACACACACACACACACACACACATCACAGCCCAGACACTGAGAGTTGTAGATCTGCAGACGCACACACACACATCTCAGCCCAGAAACTTGAGACTTATATATATGCACACACACACAAACCACAGCCCAGACGCTTGAGACTTATATATATGCACACAAACACACACCACAGCACAGACACTTGAGAATTATATATATGCACACACACGCACACCACAGTCCAGACACTTGAGACTTATATATATGCACACACACACACACCACTGCACAGAACATGAGACTTATATATATGCACACACACACACACCACAGCCCAGACACTGAGACTTATATATTTGCACACACATACGCACACACACACCACAGCCCAGACACTGAGACTTATATATTTGCACACACACACAAACACACACGCGCACACACACACCACAGCCCAGACACTGAGACTTATATGTATGCACACACACACACACCACAGCCCAGACACTGAGACTTATATATTTGCACACACTCACACACACACACACACCAAGCCCAGGCGCTGACGCTTATATATATGCACACACACACACACCACAGCTCAGACACTGAGACTTATATATATGCACACACACACACGACAGCCCAGATACTGAGACTTATATATTTGCACAGACACACACACCACAATCCAGACACTTGAGACTTATATATATGCACACACACACACACACACACCACTGCACAGACCATGAGACTTATATATATGCACACACACACACACCACAGCCCAGACACTTGAGTCTTATGTATATGCACACACACACACACACACACACACACACACCACAGCCCAGACACTGAGACTTATATATTTGCACACACAGACGCACACACACACCACAGCCCAGACACTGAGACTTACATATTTGCACACACACACACACACGCACACACACACACCACAGCCCAGACACTGAGACTTATATATATGCACACACACACACACCACAGCCCAGACACTGAGAATTATATATATAGGCACACACACACTACAGCCCAGACACTGAGACTTATATATATGCACACAAACACACACAGACAAACACACACACACATCACAGCCCAGACTCTGAGACTTATATATATATGCACACACACACACACCACAGCCCAGTCACTGAGACCTATATATATGCACACATACACACACACACCACAGCCCAGTCACTGAGACTTATATATATGCACACACACACACACACACACACACACACACACACACACACACCACAGCCCAGACACTTGAGACTTATCTATATGCACACACACACGGACACACAGACACACACCACAGCACAGACCATGAGACTTATATATTTGCACACACACACAAACACACACGCGCACACGCACACCACAGCCCAGACACTGAGACTTATATGTATGCACACACACACACACCACAGCCCAGACACTGAGACTTATATATTTGCACACACTCACACACATACACACACCAAGCCCAGGCGCTGACGCTTATATATATGCACACACACACACACCACAGCTCAGACACTGAGACTTATATATATGCACACACACACACGACAGCCCTGATACTGAGACTTATATATTTGCACAGACACACACACCAAAGCCCAGACACTGAGACTCATATATATGCACACACACACACAAACACACACACACACACATCACAGCCCTGACACTGAGAGTTGTAGATCTGCAGACACACACACACACATCTCAGCCCAGACACTTGAGACTTATATATATGCACACACACACAAACCACAGCCCAGACGCTTGAGACTTATATATATGCACACAAACACGCACCACAGCACAGACACTTGAGAATTACATATATGCACACACACACACACCACAGTCCAGACACTTGAGACTTATATATATGCACACACACACACACACACCACTGCACAGACCATGAGACTTATATATATGCACACACACACACACCACAGCCCAGACACTTGAGACTTATATATATGCACACAAACACACACCACAGCACAGACACTTGAGAATTATATAGTTGCACACACACACACACACCACAGCCCAGACACTTGAGTCTTATGTATATGCGCACACACACACACACACACACACACACACACACACACACACACACACACACACACACACACACCACAGCCCAGACACTGAGACTTATATATTTGCACACACACACGCACATACACACCACAGCCCAGACACTGAGACTTATATATTTGCACACACACACAAACACACACGCGCACACACACACCACAGCCCAGACACTGAGACTTATATATTTGCACACACTCACACACACACCAAGCCCAGGCGCTGACGCTTATATATATGCACACACACACACACACACCAAGCCCAGGCGCTGACGCTTATATATATGCACACACACACACACCACAGCTCAGACACTGAGACTTATATATATGCACACGCACACACGACAGCCCAGATACTGAGACTTATATATTTGCACAGACACACACACCACAGCCCAGACACTGAGACTTATATATATGCACACACACACACAAACACACACACATCACAGCCCAGACACTGAGAGTTGTAGATCTGCAGACACACACACACACATCTCAGCCCAGAAACTTGAGACTTATATATATGCACACACACACAAACCACAGCCCTGACGCTTGAGACTTATATATATGCACACAAACACACACACCACTGCACAGAACATGAGACTTATATATATGCACACACACACAAACCACAGTCCAGACACTTGAGACTTATATATTTGCACACACACACGCACACACACACCACAGCCCAGACACTGAGACTTATATATTTGCACACACACACAAACACACACGCGCACACACACACCACAGCCCAGACACTGAGACTTATATGTATGCACACACACACACACCACAGCCCAGACACTGAGACTTATATATTTGCACACACTCACACACACACACACACACCAAGCCCAGGCGCTGACGCTTATATATATGCACACACACACACACCACAGCTCAGACACTGAGACTTATATATATGCACACACACACACGACAGCCCAGATACTGAGACTTATATATTTGCACAGACACACACACCACAGCCCAGACACTGAGACTTATATATATGCACACACACACACAAACACACACACACACACACACAAATCACAGCCCAGACACTGAGAGTTGTAGATCTGCGACACACACACACACACATCTCAGCCCAGACACTTGAGACTTATATATATGCATACACACACAAACCACAGCCCAGACGCTTGAGACTTATATATATGCATACACACACAAACCACAGCCCAGACGCTTGAGACTTATATATATGCACACAAACACACACCACAGCACAGACACTTGAGAATTATATATATGCACACACACACACACCACAATCCAGACACTTGAGACTTATATATATGCACACACACACACACCACTGCACAGACCATGAGACTTATATATATGCACACACACACACACCACAGCCCAGACACTTGAGTCTTATGTATATGCACACACACACACACACACACACACCACAGCCCAGACACTGAGACTTATATATTTGCACACACAGACGCACACACACACCACAGCCCAGACACTGAGACTTATATATTTGCACACACAGACGCACACACACACCACAGCCCAGACACTGAGAATTATATATTTGCACACTCACACACACACTCACACAAACACACACGCGCACACACACACCGCAGCCCAGACACTGAGACTAATGCATATGCACACACACACATCACACACACACCACAGCCCAGACACTGAGACTTATATATATGCACACACACACACACAAAAACCACATCCCAGACACTGAGACTTATATATATGCGCACACATACACATCACACACACACCACAGCCCAGACACCGAGACCTATAAATATGCACACACGCACATCACACACACATCACAGCACAGTCACTGAGACTTATATATATGCACACACACACGCACACACACACACCACATCACAGACCATTTGACTTATATATATACACACACACACCACAGCCCAGACAATGAGACTTATATATTTGCACACACAGACGCACACACACACCACAGCCCAGACACTGAGACTTATATATATGCACACACACACACACCACAGCCCAGACACTGAGACTTATATATTTGCACACACACACCAAACACAGACGCTGACGCTTATATATATGCACACACACACACACCACAGCCCAGACACTGAGACTTATATATCTATGCACACTCACACACGACAGCCCAGATACTGAGACTTATATATATGCACACACACACACACAAACACACTCACACACACACACACACACACACACAACACAGACCAGACACTGACACTTATATATATGCACACACACACACACAAACACACACACACACACACACACACACACACACACACACACACACACAAACACTACAGCCCAGACACTGAGACTGATATAGATGCACACACACACACACCACAGCCCTGTCACTGAGACTTATATATATGCAAACACACACACCGCAGCCCAGACACTGAGACTTATATATATGCACACAAACACACACAGACACAGACACACACACATCACAGCCCAGACTCTGAGACTTATATATATGCACACACAGGCACACCACAGCCCAGTCACTGAGACTTATATATATGCACACACACACACACACACAACAGCCCAGTCACTGAGACTTATATATATGTACACACACACACACACACACACACACACACACACACCACAGCCCTGTCACTGAGACTTATAAATATGCACACACACACACAAACACACACACACACACACACACACACACACCACAGCCCAGACACTGAGACTGATATAGAAGCACACACACACACACCACAGCCCTGTCACTGAGACATATATATATGCACACACACACACCACAGCCCAGTCACTGAGACTTATATATATGCACACACACACGCCACACACACACCACAGTCTAGACACTGAGACTTATATATTTGCACACACACGCACACACACACACCACAGCACAGACACTGAGACTTATATATTTGCACACACAGACGCACACACACACAACAGCCCAGACACTGAGACTTATATATTTGCACACACACACACACACAAACACACACGCGCACACACACACCACAGCCCAGACACTGAGACTTATATATATGCACACAAACACACACCACAGCCCAGACACTGAGACTTATATATTTGCACACACACACACACACACACACACACCAAGCCCAGACGCTGACGCTTATATATATGCACACACACACACACCACAGCCCAGACACTGAGACTTATATATTTGCACACACAGACGCACACACACACCACAGCCCAGACACTGAGACATATATATTTGCACACACACACACACAAACACACACGCGCACACACACACCACAGCCCAGACACTGAGACTTATATTTTTGCACACACACACACACCACAGCCCAGACACTGAGACTTATATATATGCACACACACACACGACAGCCCAGCTACTGAGACTTATATATATGCACAGACACACACACCACAGCCCAGACACTGAGACTTATATATAGGCACACACACACAAACACACACACACACACACACACACATACACACACACACACTACAGCCCAGACACTGAGACTGATATAGATGTACACACACACACACCACAGCCCTGTCACTGAGACTTATATATATGCACACACACACACCGCAGCCCAGACACTGAGACTTATATATATGCACACAAACACACACAGACACACACACACACACATCACAGCCCAGACTCTGAGACTTATATATATGCACACACACGCACACCACAGCCCAGTCACTGAGACTTATATATATGCACACACACACACAAACACACCACAGCCCAGTCACTGAGACTTATATATATGTACACACACACACACACACACACACACACACACACACACACACACACACACACACCACAGCCCAGACACTGAGACTTATATATTTGCGCACACACACACAACAGCCCAGACACTGAGACGTATATATTTGCACACACACACACACAAACACACACGCGCACACACACACCACAGCCCAGACACTGAGACTTATATATATGCACACAAACACACACCACAGCCCAGACACTGAGACTTATATATTTGCACACACACACACACACACCAAGCCCAGACGCTGACGCTTATATATATGCACACACACACACACCACAGCCCAGACACTGAGACTTATATATTTGCACACACAGACGCACACACACACCACAGCCCAGACACTGAGACATATATATTTGCACACACACACACACACACAAACACACACGTGCACACACACACCACAGCCCAGACACTGAGACTTATATATATGGACACACACACACACCACAGCCCAGACACTGAGACTTATATTTTTGCACACACACACACACCACAGCCCAGACACTGAGACTTATATATATGCACACACACACACGACAGCCCAGCTACTGAGACTTATATATATGCACGGACACACACACCACAGCCCAGACACTGAGACTTATATATAGGCACACACACACACAAACACACACACACACACACACACACACACACACACACACACACACACACACACACACACACACACACACTACAGCCCAGACACTGAGACTGATATAGATGCACACACACACACACACACCACAGCCCTGTCACTGAGACTTATATATATGCACACACACACACCGCAGCCCAGACACTGAGACTTATATATATGCACACAAACACACACAGACACACACACACACATCACAGCCCAGACTCTGAGACTTATATATATGCACACACACGCACACCACAGCCCAGTCACTGAGACTTATATATATGCAGACACACACACACACACACCACAGCCCAGTCACTGAGACTTATATATATGTACACACACACACACACACACACACACACACACACACACACACACACACACACCACAGCCCAGACACTGAGACTTATATATTTGCGCACACACACACAACAGCCCACACACTGAGACGTATATATTTGCACACACACACACACACACACAAACACACACGCGCACACACACACCACAGCCCAGACACTGAGACTTATATATATGCACACACAAACACACACCACAGCCCAGACACTGAGACTTATATATTTGCACACACACACACACACAGCAAGCCCAGACGCTGACGCTTATATATATGCACACACACACACACCACAGCCCAGACACTGAGACTTATATATTTGCACACACAGACGCACACACACACCACAGCCCAGACACTGAGACATATATATTTGCACACACACACACACACACAAACACACACGCGCACACACACACCACAGCCCAGACACTGAGACTTATATATATGCACACACACACA
This sequence comes from Heterodontus francisci, assembly GCF_036365525.1. Lineage (NCBI taxonomy): Eukaryota > Metazoa > Chordata > Chondrichthyes > Heterodontiformes > Heterodontidae > Heterodontus > Heterodontus francisci. Next base: position 1,169,524 of record NW_027140744.1, read on the forward strand.
CACCACAGCCCAGACACTGAGACTTATATTTTTGCACACACACACACACCACAGCCCAGACACTGAGACTTATATATATGCACACACACACACGACAGCCCAGGTACTGAGACTTATATATATGCACAGACACACACACCACAGCCCAGACACTGAGACTTATATATAGGCACACACAAACACACAAACACACACACACACACACACACACACACACAGACACACACACACACACACACACACACACACACACCACAGCCCAGACACTGAGACTGATATAGATGCACACACACATACACCACAGCCCAGTCACTGAGACTTATATATATGCACACACACACACAAACACACACACACACACACACACACACACACACACACACACCCCAGACACTGAGACTGAAATAGATGCACACACACACACACCACAGCCCAGTCACTGAGACCTATATATATGCACACATACACACACACCAC
>NW_027140744.1:1200000-1202500 GCF_036365525.1 Heterodontus francisci
CAGACACTGAGATTTATATGTATGCACACACACACACACACACACACACCACATCCCAGACACTGAGATTTATATATATGTACACACACACACACACACACACACACACACACACACACACACACACACACACACACACACACACACACACACACACACACACACACACACACACACACACACCACATCCAGACACTGAGACTTATATATATGCACACACACACACAGGACAGCCCAGACACTGAGACTTATATATATGCACACACACACACAAACACACACAAACACACACACACACCACAGCCCAGACACTGAGACTTATATATATGCACACAAACACACAAAGACACACACACACGCACCACAGCCCAGTCACTGAGACTTACATATATGTACACACACACACACCACAGCCCAGACACTGAGACCTATATATATGCACACACGCTGATCACACACACACCACAGCCCAGTCACTGAGACTTATAAATATGCACACACGCACACACACACCATTGCCCAGACACTGAGACTTATATGTATGCACACACACACACACACACACACACACCACAGCCCAGACACTCAGACTTATATATATGCACACACACACACACACACACACACACACACACACACACACACACACACACACACACACACACACCACATCCCAGACACTGAGACTTATATATGTGCGCGCACACACACATCACACGCACACCACAGCCCAGACACTGAGACTTATATATATGCACACACACACACACACACACACACCACATCCCAGAAACTGAGACTTATATATATGCGCGCACACACACACACCACAGCCCAGACACTGAGACCTATATATATGCACACACGCTGATCACACACACACCACAGCCCAGTCACTGAGACTTATAAATATGCACACACGCACACACACACCATTGCCCAGACACTGAGACTTATATATATGCACACACACACACACACACACACACACACACACACACACACACACACACACACACACACACACACACACACACACACACACACACACCACAGCCCAGAAACTGAGACTTATATATATGCACACACACACACACCACAGCTCAGACACTGAGACTTATATAAATGCAAACACACACACACACTAACACACCACAGCCCAGAAACTGAGGCTTATACATATGCACACACATACACACACACCACAGCCCAGACACTGAGACTTATATGTATGCACACACACACACACACACACACACCACATCCCAGACACTGAGATTTATATATATGTACACACACACACGCACACATAAACACACACACACACACACACACACACACACACACACACACACACACACACACACACACACACACACACACACACACCACATCCAGACACTGAGACTTATATATATGCACACACACACACAACACAGCCCAGACACTGAGACTTATATATATGCACACACACACACAAACACACACAAACACACACACACAACACAGCCCAGACACTTAGAGTTATAGATTTGCACACACACACACCACAGCCCAGACACTGAGACTTATATAAATGCACACAAACACACAAAGACACACACACACGCACCACAGCCCAGTCACTGAGACTTATATATATGTACACACACACACACCACAGCCCAGTCACTGAGACTTATATATATGCACACACACACACACACACACACACACACACACACACACACACACACACACACACACCACAGCCCACACACTGAGACTTATATAAATGCACACAAACACACAAAGACACACACACACGCACCACAGCCCAGTCACTGAGACTTATATATATGTACACACACACACACCACAGCCCAGTCACTGAGACTTATATATATGCACACACACACACACACACACACACACACACACACACACACACACACACACACACACACACACACACACACACACACACACACACACACCACATCCAAGACACTGAGACTTATATATAGGCACACGCACACACACACACACACACACACACACACACACACACACACACACACACACACACACACATCACACACACAGACCACAGCCAAGACACTGAGATTTATATATATGCACACACACACACCACACACACACCACAGCTCAGACACTGAGACTTATATATATGCACACACACACACCTCAGCCCAGACACTGAGACTTATATATATGCACACACACACACACCACATCCCAGACACTGAGACTTATATATATGCACACACACACACACAAACACACACCACAGCCCAGACACTTGAGACTTATTTATATGCACACACACACGCACACAAACACACCGCAGCACAGACCTTCAGACTTATATATATGCACACAGACACAGCACAGCCCAGATACTGAGACTTATATATTTGCACACACACACGCACACACACACCACAGCCCAGACACTGAGACTTATACTTTTGCACACACACGCGCACACACACACCAC
>NW_027140744.1:1205000-1212500 GCF_036365525.1 Heterodontus francisci
CACACACGCACACAAACACACCACAGCACAGATCATGAGACTTATTTATATGCACACACACACACCACAGCCCAGACACTGAGACTTATATATTTGCACACACACACGCACACACACACCACAGCCCAGACACTGAGACTTATACTTTTGCACACACACGCGCACTCACACACCAAAGCTCAGACACTGAGACTTATATATATGCACACACACACACACATCACACACACACACACACACACACACACCCCACAGCCCAGACACTGAGACTTATATATTTGCACACACTCACACACACACACACACCAAGCCCAGACGCTGACGCTTATATATATGCACACACACACACACCACAGCCCAGATACTGAGACTTATATATTTGCACAGACACACACACCACAGCCCAGACACTGAGACTTATATATATGCACACACTCACACGACAGCCCAGTCACTGAGACTTATATATATGCACACACACGCACAACACACACACACACACACACACACAAACACCCACACACACACACACACACACACACACACACACACACCACAGCCCAGAAACTGAGACTGATATAGATGCACACACACACACACCACAGCCCAGTCACTGAGACTTATATATATGCACACACACGCACAACACACACACACACACACACACACACACACACACACACACACACACACACACACACACACACACACACACACACACACACACACACACACACACACACACACACACACACAACACCCCATCCCAGACACTGGTACTTATATATGTGCGCACACACACACATCACACACACACACCACAGCCCAGACACTGAGACCAATGCATATGCACACACACACATCACACACACACCACAGCCCAGACACTGAGACTTATATATATGCACACACACACACGCACACCACATCCCAGACACTGAGACTTATATATATGCGCACACACACACATCACACACACACCACAGCCCAGACACTGAGACCTATATATAGGCACACACGCACATCACACACACACCACAGCCCAGTCCCTGAGACTTATATATCTGCACACACACACGCACACACACACACCACATCACAGACCATTTGACTTATATATATACACACACACACACCACAGCCCAGACACTGAGACTTATATATTTGCACACACACAAACACACACGCGCAAACACACACCACAGCTCAGACACTGAGACTTATATATATGCACACACACACACACCATAGCCAAGACACTGAGACTTATATATTTGCACACAGCACAGACAGACACCAAGCCCAGACGCTGACGCTTATATATATGCACACACACACACACCACAGCCCAGATACTGAGACTTATATATATGCACAGACACACACACCACAGCCCAGACACTGAGACTTATATATATGCACACACACACCACACAGCCCCGACACTTAGAGTTATAGACATGCACACACACACACCACAGCCCAGACACTGAGACTTATATATATGCACACAAACACACACAGAAACACACACACAGAAACACACACACACACACACACACACACACACACACACACACGCACACACACGCACACACACACCACAGCCCAGACACTGAGACTGATATAGATGCACACACACACACACACACACACACACACACACACACACACACACACCACAGCCCAGACACTGAGACTGATATAGATGCACACACACACACACACCACTGCACAGACCATGAGACTTATATATATGCACACACGCACACAAGCAGACACAAACACACACACACATCACAGCCCAGACACTGAGACTTATATATGTGCACACACACACACAAACACACACACACACATACACAGACCACAGCCCAGACAATGAGTCTTATATATATGCACACACTCACACGACAGCCCAGATACTGAGACTTATATATTTGCACAGACACACACACCACAGCCCAGACACTGAGACTTATATATATGCACACACTCACACGACAGCCCAGACACTGAGACTTATACATCTGCACACACACACACAAAAACACACACACACACACACACACACACACACACACACATCACAGCCCAGACACTGAGAGTTGTTGAAATGCAGACACACTCACACACATCTCAGCCCAGACACTGAGACTTATATATATGCACACACACACACGACAGCCCAGATACTGAGACTTATATATTTGCACAGACACACACATCACAGCCCAGACACTGAGAGTTGTAGATCTGCAGACACACACACACACGTCTTAGCCCAGACACTTGAGACTTATATATATGCAGACACACACACCCACCACTGCACAGACCATGAGACCTATATATATGCACACACGCACACTCCACAGTCCAGACACTTGAGACTTATATATATGCACACACACACACACGCACACCAATGCACAGACCATGAGACTTATATATATGCACACACACACACACCACAGCCCAGACACTGAGACTTATATATTTGCAAACACACACACACACACACACACACACACACACACACACACACACACACACACACACACACACACACACACACACCACAGCCCAGACACTGAGACTGATATAGATGCACACACACACACACACCACTGCACAGACCATGAGACTTATATATATGCACACACACACACAAGCACACACAAACACACACACACATCACAGCCCAGACACTGAGACTTATATATATGCACACACACACACAAACACACACACACACACATACACAGACCACAGCCCAGACAATGAGACTTATATATATGCACACACTCACACGACAGCCCAGATACTGAGACTTATATATTTGCACAGACACACACACCACAGCCCAGACACTGAGACTTATACATATGCACACACACACACAAAAACACACACACACACACACATCACAGCCCAGACACTGAGAGTTGTTGATCTGCAGACACACTCACACACATCTCAGCCCAGACACTGAGACTTATATATATGCACACACACACACGACAGCCCAGATACTGAGACTTATATATTTGCACAGACACACACATCACAGCCCAGACACTGAGAGTTGTAGATCTGCAGACACACACACACGTCTTAGCCCAGACACTTGAGACTTATATATATGCAGACACACACACCCACCACTGCACAGACCATGAGACCTATATATATGCACACACGCACACTCCACAGTCCAGACACTTGAGACTTATATATATGCACACACACACACACGCACACCAATGCACAGACCATGAGACTTATATATATGCACACACACACACACCACAGCCCAGACACTGAGACTTATATATTTGCACACACACACACACGCACACACATACCACAGCCCAGACACTGAGACTTATATATTTGCACAAACACACGCACACACACACCACAGCCCAGACACTGAGACTTATATATTTGCACACACACACACACGCACACAAACACACCACAGTCCAGTCACTGAGACATATATATATGCACACACACATGCACACACACACCACAGCCCAGTCACTGAGACTTATATATTTGCACACACACACACTCACGCACACACACACACCACAGCCCAGACACTGAGACTTATATATTTGCACACACAGACGCACACACACACCACAGCCCAGACACTGAGACTTATATATTTGCACACACACACACAAACACACACGCGCACACACACACTACAGCCCAGACACTGAGACTTATATATTTGCACACACACACTCACGCACACACACACACCACAGCCCAGACACTGAAAATTATATATTTGCACACACAGACGCACACACACACCACAGCCCAGACACTGAGACTTATATATTTGCACACACACACACACAAACACACACACACACACCTACCCCAGACGCTGACGCTTCTATCTATGCACACACACACACACCACAGCCCAGACACTGAGACTTATATATTTGCACACACAGACGCACACACAGACCACAGCCGAGACACTGAGACGTATATATTTGCACACACACAACACACACGCGCGCACACACACCACAGCCCAGACACTGAGACTTATATATATGCACACACACACACACCACAGCCCAGACACTGAGACTTATATATTTGCACACACACACACACACACACACACACACACCAAGCCCAGACGCTGACGCTTATATATATTCACACACACACACACCACAGCCCAGACACTGAGACTTATATATATATGCACACACACACACGACAGCCCAGATACTGAGACTTATATATATATGCACAGACACACACACCACAGCCCAGACACTGAGACTTATATATAATCAGACACACACACAACAAAGCCCAGACACTTAGACTGAAAGATATGCGCACACACACACACACACACACACACACACACACACACACACACACACACACACACACACACACACACACACACACCACAGCCCAGAAACTGAGACTGATATAGATGCACACACACACACACCACAGCCCAGTCACTGAGACTTATATATATACACACACACACACACACACACACACACACACACACACACACACACACACACACACACACACACACACCACAGCCCAAACTATGAGACTGATTTAGATGCACACACACACACCACAGCCCAGTCACTGAGACTTATATATATGCACACAGACAGACAGACACACACACACACACACACACACACACACACACACACACACACACACACCACAGCCCAGACACTGAGACCAATGCATATGCACACACACACATCACACACACACCACAGCCCAGACACTGAGACTTATATATATGCACACACACACACGCACACCACATCCCAGACACTGAGACTTATACATATGCGCACACACACACATCACACACACACCACAGCCCAGACACTGAGACCTATATATAGGCACACACGCACATCACACACACACCACAGCCCAGTCCCTGAGACTTATATATCTGCACACACACACACACACACACACACCACAGCTCAGACACTGAGACCTATATATAGGCACACACGCACATCACACACACACCACAGCCCAGTCCCTGAGACTTATATATATGCACACACTCACACGACAGCCCAGATACTGAGACTTATATATTTGCACAGACACACACACCACAGCCCAGACACTGAGACTTATACATATGCACACACACACACAAAAACACACACACACACACACATCACAGCCCAGACACTGAGAGTTGTTGATCTGCAGACACACTCACACACATCTCAGCCCAGACACTGAGACTTATATATATGCACACACACACACGACAGCCCAGATACTGAGACTTATATATTTGCACAGACACACACATCACAGCCCAGACACTGAGAGTTGTAGATCTGCAGACACACACACACGTCTTAGCCCAGACACTTGAGACTTATATATATGCAGACACACACACCCACCACTGCACAGACCATGAGACCTATATATATGCACACACGCACACTCCACAGTCCAGACACTTGAGACTTATATATATGCACACACACACACACGCACACCAATGCACAGACCATGAGACTTATATATATGCACACACACACACACCACAGCCCAGACACTGAGACTTATATATTTGCACACACACACACACGCACACACATACCACAGCCCAGACACTGAGACTTATATATTTGCACAAACACACGCACACACACACCACAGCCCAGACACTGAGACTTATATATTTGCACACACACACACACGCACACAAACACACCACAGTCCAGTCACTGAGACATATATATATGCACACACACATGCACACACACACCACAGCCCAGTCACTGAGACTTATATATTTGCACACACACACACTCACGCACACACACACACCACAGCCCAGACACTGAGACTTATATATTTGCACACACAGACGCACACACACACCACAGCCCAGACACTGAGACTTATATATTTGCACACACACACACAAACACACACGCGCACACACACACTACAGCCCAGACACTGAGACTTATATATTTGCACACACACACTCACGCACACACACACACCACAGCCCAGACACTGAAAATTATATATTTGCACACACAGACGCACACACACACCACAGCCCAGACACTGAGACTTATATATTTGCACACACACACACACAAACACACACACACACACACCTACCCCAGACGCTGACGCTTCTATCTATGCACACACACACACACCACAGCCCAGACACTGAGACTTATATATTTGCACACACAGACGCACACACAGACCACAGCCGAGACACTGAGACGTATATATTTGCACACACACAACACACACGCGCGCACACACACCACAGCCCAGACACTGAGACTTATATATATGCACACACACACACACCACAGCCCAGACACTGAGACTTATATATTTGCACACACACACACACACACACACACACACACCAAGCCCAGACGCTGACGCTTATATATATTCACACACACACACACCACAGCCCAGACACTGAGACTTATATATATATGCACACACACACACGACAGCCCAGATACTGAGACTTATATATATATGCACAGACACACACACCACAGCCCAGACACTGAGACTTATATATAATCAGACACACACACAACAAAGCCCAGACACTTAGACTGAAAGATATGCACACACACACACACACACACACACACACACACACACACACACACACACACACACACACACACACACACACACACACCACAGCCCAGAAACTGAGACTGATATAGATGCACACACACACACACCACAGCCCAGTCACTGAGACTTATATATATACACACACACACACACACACACACACACACACACACACACACACACACACACACACACCACAGCCCAAACTATGAGACTGATTTAGATGCACACACACACACCACAGCCCAGTCACTGAGACTTATATATATGCACACAGACAGACACACACACACACACACACACACACACACACACACACACACACACACCACAGCCCAGACACTGAGACCAATGCATATGCACACACACACATCACACACACACCACAGCCCAGACACTGAGACTTATATATATGCACACACACACACGCACACCACATCCCAGACACTGAGACTTATACATATGCGCACACACACACATCACACACACACCACAGCCCAGACACTGAGACCTATATATAGGCACACACGCACATCACACACACACCACAGCCCAGTCCCTGAGACTTATATATCTGCACACACACACACACACACACACCACAGCTCAGACACTGATACCTATATATATGCACACACACACACCACAGCCCAGACACTGAGACTTATATATATGCACACACACACACACACACCACAGCCCAGACACTGAGACTTATATATATGCACACACACACACACCACAGCCGAGACACTGAGACTTATATATATGCACACACACAAACACAAACACGCA
>NW_027140744.1:1217500-1235000 GCF_036365525.1 Heterodontus francisci
ACCACAGCTCAGATTTTGAGACTTATATATATGCACACACACACACCACAGCCCAGACACTGAGACTTCTATATATGCACACACACACACACACCACAGCCCAGACACTGAGACTTATATATATGCACTCACACACACACCACTGCCCAGACACGGAGACTTATATATATGCACACACACACACACACACCACAGCCCAGACCCTGAGACTTATATATATGCACACACACACACACTACAGCCCAGACACTGAGACTTATATATATGCACACACACACACACACACCACAGCCCAGACACTGAGCATTATATATATGCACACACACGCACACACACGCACACATCACAGCCCAGACACTGAGACTTATATATATGCACACACACACACACACACACCACAGCCCAGACACTGAGACTTATATATATGCACACACACACACACACACACCACAGCCCAGACACTGAGACTAATATATATGCAATCACACACACAGCACAGCCCAGACACTGAGACTTATATATATGCACACACACACACCACTGCCCAGACACGGAGACTTATATATATGCACACACACACACACACACCACAGCCCAGACCCTGAGACTTATATATATGCTCACACACACACACTGCAGCCCAGACACTGAGACTTATATCTTTGCACACACACACACACCACAGCCCAGACACTGAGCATTATATCTTTGCACACACACACACACACACACATCACAGCCCAGACACTGAGACTTATATATATGCACACACACACACCACAGCCCAGACACTGAGACTTATATATATGCACACGCATACACCACAGCCCAGACAATGAGAATTATATATATGCACACACACACCACAGCCCAGACACTGAGAGTTATATATATTCACACACACACTACAGCCCAGACACTGAGACTTATATATATGCACACATACACAACACAGCCCAGACACTGAGACTTATATGTATGCACGCACACACACACACAACAGCCCAGACACTGAGACTTATATGTATGCACACACACACACACACACACACACACACACCACAGCCCAGACACTGAGACTTATATATATGCACACACCCACAAACACAAACACAGTCACACACCACAGCCCAGATACTGAGACTTATATATATGCACACACACACAAACACACACACACACACACACCACAGCCCAAACACTGAGACTTATATATATGCACACACACATACAGCACAGCCCAGACACTGAGACTTATATATATGCACACACACACGCACACACACACGCACACACACACACCACAGCCCAGACACTGAGACTTATATATATGCACACACACACACACACACCAGAGCCCAGACACTGAGATGTATATATATATGCACACACACACACCACAGCCCAGACACTGAGACTTACATATATGCACACACACACACACACACAACACAGCCCAGACACTGAGACTTATATATATGCACACACACTCACACACACCACAGCCCAGACACTGAGACTTATATATATGCACTCACACACAGACAATCACAACATAGATCAGACCCTGAGAATTATATATATGCACACAGACACACCACAGGCCAGACACTGAGACTTATATATATGCACACACACACACACACACACACACCACAGCCGAGACACTGAGAATTATATATATGCACTCACACACAAACACAAACACACACACACACCACAGCCCAGACACTGAGACATATATCTATATGCACACACACACACACACACCACAGCCCGGACACTGAGACTTATATATATGCACACACACACCACAGCCCACACACTGAGAGTTATATATATTCACACATACACACCACAGCCCAGACACTGAGACTTATGACTATGCACACGCACACACACACTCCACAGCTCAGTCACTGAGACTTATATATATGCACACACACACACACCACAGTACAGACACTGAGACTTATATATATGCACACACACACACACACCACAGCCCAGACACTAAGACTTATATATATGCACACACACACACACACCACAGCCCAGACACTGAGACTTATATATATGCACACGCACACACCACAGCCCAGACAATGAGACTTATATATATGCACACACACACCACAGCCCAGACACTGAGAGTTATATATATTCACACACACACTACAGCCCAGACACTGAGACTTATAGATATGCACACATACACACCACAGCCCAGACACTGAGAGTTATATATATTCACACACACACTACAGCCCAGACACTGAGACTTATAGATATGCACACATACACACCACAGCCCAGACAATGAGAGTTGTATATATGCACACACACACACACACACCACAGCTCAGATTTTGAGACTTATATATATGCACACACACACACCACAGCCCAGACACTGAGACTTCTATATATGCACACACACACACACACCACAGCGCAGACACTGAGACTTATATATATGCACACACAGACACACACACACACACAAACACACCACAGCCCAGACACTGAGACTTATATATATGCACTCACACACACACCACTGCCCAGACACGGAGACTTATATATATGCACACACACACACACACACACCACAGCCCAGACCCTGAGACTTATATATATGCACTCACACACACACCACAGCCCAGACACTGAGCATTATATATATGCACACACACACGCACACACACGCACACATCACAGCCCAGACACTGAGACTTATATATATGCACACACACACACACACACACCACAGCCCAGACACTGAGACTTATATATATGCACACACACACACACACACACCACAGCCCAGACACTGAGACTAATATATATGCAATCACACACACAGCACAGCCCAGACACTGAGACTTATATATATGCACACACACACGCACACGCACACGCACACACACATACACACATCACAGCCCAGACACTGAGACTTATCTATATGCACACACACACACCACAGCCCAGTCACTGAGACTTATATATATGCACACGCACACACCACAGCCCAGTGAATGAGACTTATATATATGCGCACACACACACACACACCACAGCCCAGACACTGATACCTATATATATGCACACACACACACACCACAGCCCAGACACTGAGACTTATATATATGCACACACACACACACACCACAGCCCAGATACTGAGACTTATATATATGCACACGCACACACACCACAGCCGAGACACTGAGACTTATATATATGCACACACACACAAACACAAACACACACACACACCACAGCACAGACACTGAGACATATATATATGCACACACACACACACACACCACAGCCCAGACACTGAGACTTATATATATGCACACACACACACAGTACAGCCCAGACACTGAGACTTATATATATGCACACACACACACACAAACACACACACACACACACAACATAGCCCAGACACTGAGTCTTATTTATATGCACACACACACACCACTGCCCAGACACGGAGACTTATATATATGCACACACACACACACACACCACAGCCCAGACCCTGAGACTTATATATATGCTCACACACACACACTGCAGCCCAGACACTGAGACTTATATCTTTGCACACACACACACACCACAGCCCAGACACTGAGCATTATATCTTTGCACACACACACACACACACACATCACAGCCCAGACACTGAGACTTATATATATGCACACACACACACCACAGCCCAGACACTGAGACTTATATATATGCACACGCACACACCACAGCCCAGACAATGAGAATTATATATATGCACACACACACCACAGCCCAGACACTGAGAGTTATATATATTCACACACACACTACAGCCCAGACACTGAGACTTATATATATGCACACATACACAACACAGCCCAGACACTGAGACTTATATGTATGCACGCACACACACACACACAACAGCCCAGACACTGAGACTTATATGTATGCACACACACACACCACAGCCCAGACACTGAGACTTATATATATGCACACACACACACACACACACACACACACCACAGCCCAGACACTGAGACTTATATATATGCACACACCCACAAACACAAACACAGTCACACACCACAGCCCAGATACTGAGACTTATATATATGCACACACACACAAACACACACACACACACACCACAGCCCAAACACTGAGACTTATATATATGCACACACACATACAGCACAGCCCAGACACTGAGACTTATATATATGCACACACACACGCACACACACACGCACACACACACACCACAGCCCAGACACTGAGACTTATATATATGCACACACACACACACACACCAGAGCCCAGACACTGAGATGTATATATATATGCACACACACACACCACAGCCCAGACACTGAGACTTACATATATGCACACACACACACACACACCACAGCCCAGACACTGAGACTTATATATATGCACACACACTCACACACACCACAGCCCAGACACTGAGACTTATATATATGCACTCACACACAGACAATCACAACATAGATCAGACCCTGAGAATTATATATATGCACACAGACACACCACAGGCCAGACACTGAGACTTATATATATGCACACACACACACACACACACACACCACAGCCGAGACACTGAGAATTATATATATGCACTCACACACAAACACAAACACACACACACACCACAGCCCAGACACTGAGACATATATCTATATGCACACACACACACACACACACCACAGCCCGGACACTGAGACTTATATATATGCACACACACACCACAGCCCACACACTGAGAGTTATATATATTCACACATACACACCACAGCCCAGACACTGAGACTTATGACTATGCACACGCACACACACACTCCACAGCTCAGTCACTGAGACTTATATATATGCACACACACACACACCACAGTACAGACACTGAGACTTATATATATGCACACACACACACACACCACAGCCCAGACACTAAGACTTATATATAGGCACACACACACAAACACACACACACACACACACAACATAGCCCAGACACTGTGACTTATATATATGCACACACACACACACCACTGCCCAGACACGGAGACTTATATATATGCACACACACACACACCACAGCCCAGACCCTGAGACTTATATATATGCACACACACACACACACACCACAGCCCAGACACTGAGCATTATATATATGCACACACACACACACACACACCACAGCCCAGACACTAAGACTTATATATATGCACACACACACACCACAGCCCAGACACTAAGACTTATATATAGGCACACACACACAAACACACACACACACACACACAACATAGCCCAGACACTGTGACTTATATATATGCACACACACACACACCACTGCCCAGACACGGAGACTTATAGATATGCACACATACACACCACAGCCCAGACAATGAGAGTTGTATATATGCACACACACACACACACACCACAGCTCAGATTTTGAGACTTATATATATGCACACACACACACCACAGCCCAGACACTGAGACATCTATATATGCACACACACACACACTACAGCCCAGACACTGAGACTTATATATATGCACACACACACACACACACCACAGCCCAGACACTGAGCATTATATATATGCACACACACACACACCACAGCCCAGACACTGAGACTTATATATATGCACACGCACACACCACAGCCCAGACAATGAGACTTATATATATGCACACGCACACACCACAGCCCAGACAATGAGACTTATATATATGCACACATACACACACACACACACACACACATCACAGCCCAGACACTGAGACTTATATATATGCACATACACACACTCCACAGCCCAGACACTGAGACTTATATATATGCACACGCACACACCACAGCCCAGACAATGAGACTTATATATATGCACACGCACACACCACAGCCCAGACGATGAGACTTATATATATGCACACATACACACCACAGCCCAGACAATGAGAGTTGTATATATGCACACACACACACACACACCACAGCTCAGATTTTGAGACTTATATATATGCACACACACACACACACCACAGCCCAGACACTGAGACTTCGATATATGCACACACACACACACACACCACAGCGCAGACACTGAGACTTATATATATGCAGACACAGACACACACACACACACACACAAACACACCACAGCCCAGACACTGAGACTTATATATATGCACACACACACACACCACTGCCCAGACACGGAGACTTATATATATGCACACACACACACACACACACCACAGCCCAGGCCCTGAGACTTATATATATGCACACACACACACACTACAGCCCAGACACTGAGACATATATATATGCACACACACACACACACCACAGCCCAGACACTGAGCATTATATATATGCACACACACACACACACACACACGCACACATCACAGCCCAGACACTGAGACTTATATATATGCACACACACACACACACACACACACACACACACCACAGCCCAGACACTGAGACTTATATATAAGCACACACACACACACACACACCACAGCCCAGACACTGAGACTAATATATATGCAATCACACACACAGCACAGCCCAGACACTGAGACTTATATATATGCACACACACACAAACACACACACGCACACACACACACACACCACAGCCCAGACACTGAGACTTATATATATGCACACACACACTCCACAGCCCAGACACTGAGACTTATATTTATGCACACACACACGCACACACACACACACACACCACAGCCCAGAAACTGAGACTTATATATATGCACACACCCACAAACACAAACACATACACACACCACAGCCCAGATACTGAGACTTATATATATGCACACACACACAAACACACACACACACACACACATACACACATCACAGCCCAGACACTGAGACTTATATATATGCACAGACACACACCACAGCCCAGTCACTGAGACTTATATATATGCACACGCACACACCACAGCCCAGTGAATGAGACTTATATATATGCGCACACACACCACAGCCCCGACACTGAGAGTTATATATATTCACACACACACTACAGCCCAGACACTGAGACTTATATACATGCACACATACACACCACAGCCCAGACACTGAGACTTATATATATGCACACACACACACACACACCACAGCCCAGACACTGAGGCTTATATGTATGCACACACACACACCACAGCCCAGACACTGAGACTTACATATATGCACACACCCACAAAAACAAACACAGTCACACACCACAGCCCAGATACTGAGACTTATATATATGCACACACACACAAACACACACACACACACACCACAGCCCAAACACTGAGACTTATATATATGCACACACACACACAGCACAGCCCAGACACTGAGACTTATATATATGCACACACACACAAACACACACACGCACACACACACACCTCAGCCCAGACACTGAGACTTATATATATATGCACACACACACACACACACCAGAGCCCAGACACTGAGACTTATATATATATGCACACACACACACCACAGCCCAGACACTGAGACTTATATATATGCACACACACACACACACACCACAGCCCAGACACTGAGACTTATATATATGCACACACACTCACACACACCACAGCCCAGACACTGAGACTTATATATATGCACTCACACACAGACAATCACAACATAGATCAGACCCTGAGACTTATATATATATGCACACACACACACCACAGCCCAGACGCTGAGACTTATATATATGCACACACACACACACCACAGCCTAGACACTGAGAATTATATATATGCACACACACACCACAGCCCAGACACTGAGACTTATATATATGCACACACACACACACTACAGCCCAGACACTGAGACTTATATATATGCACACACAAACACACCACAGCCAAGACACTGAGAATTATATATGTGCACACACACACACACACACACACACACACACACACACACACACACACACACACACACACACACACACACACACACACACACACACACACACACACACACACACACACACACACACACACATCACAGCCCAGACACTGAGACTTATATATATGCACATACACACACACCACAGCCCAGACAATGAAACTTATATATATGCACACACACTCACACACACCACAGCCCAGACACTGAGACTTATATATATGCACTCACGCACAGACAATCACAACATAGATCAGACCCTGAGACTTATATATATATATGCACACACACACACCACAGCCCAGACACTGAGACTTATATATATGCACACACACACACACACACACCACAGCCTAGACACTGAGAATTACATATATGCACACACACACCACAGCCCAGACACTGAGACTTATATATATGCACGCACACACACACTACAGCCCAGACACTGAGACTTATATATATGCACACACAAACACACCACAGCCAAGACACTGAGAATTATATATGTGCACACACACACACACACACACGCACACACACACACACACACACACACACACATCACAGCCCAGACACTGAGACTTATATATATGCACATACACACACACCACAGCCCAGACACTGAGACTTATATATATGCACACGCACACACCACAGCCCAGACAATGAGACTTATATATATGCACACACACACCACAGCCCAGACACTGAGAGTTATATATATTCACACACACACTACAGCCCAGACACTGAGACTTATAGATATGCACACATACACACCACAGCCCAGACAATGAGAGTTATATATATGCACACACACACACACACCACAGCTCAGACACTGAGACTTATATATATGCACACACACACACCACAGCCCAGACACTGAGACTTCTATATATGCACACACACACACACACCACAGCCCAGACACTGAGACTTATATATATGCACACACACACAAACACAAACACACACACACACCACCGCCCAGACACAGAGACATATATATATATATGCACACACACACACACACACCACAGCCCAGACACTGAGACTTATATATATGCACACACATACACAGCACAGCCCAGACACTGAGACTTATATATATGCACACGCACACACCACAGCCCAGACAATGAGACTGAAATATATGCACACACACACCACAGCCCATACACTGAGAGTTCTATATATTCACACACACACTACAGCCCAGACACTGAGACTTATAGATATGCACACATACACACCACAGCCCAGACACTGAGACTTATGACTATGCACACGCACACACGCACTCCACAGCTCTGACACTGAGACTTATATATATGCACACACACACACACCACAGCCCAGACACTGAGACTTATATATATGCACACACACACACACACCACAGCCCAGACACTGAGACTTATATATATGCACACACACACACACACACCACAGCCCAGACACTGAGACTTATATATATGCACACACACACAAACACAAACACACACACACACCACAGCCCAGACACTGAGACATATATATATGCAAACACACACACACACCACAGCCCAGACACTGAGACTTATATATATGCACACACACACACAGCACAGCCCAGACGCTGAGACTTATATATATGCACACACACACAAACACACACACACACACACAACATAGCCCAGACACTGAGCATTATATATATGCACACACACACACACACACACACACACATCACAGCCCAGACACTGAGACTTATATATATGCACACACACACACGCCACAGCCCAGACACTGAGACTTATATATATGCACACGCACACAACACTGCCCAGACAATGAGACTTATATATATGCACACACACACCACAGCCCAGACACTGAGAGTTATATATATTCACACACACACTACAGCCCAGACACTGAGACTTATATATATGCACACATACACACCACAGCCCAGACACTGAGACTTATATCTATGCACGCACACACACACACACACCACAGCACAGACACTGAGACTTATATAAATGGACACACACACACCACAGCGCAGACACTGAGACTTATATATATGCACACACACCACAGCCCAGACACTGAGACTTATATATATGCAAACATACTCACATACACCACAGCCCAGACACTGAGACTTATATATATGCACTCACACACACACAATCACAACATAGCTCAGACCCTGAGACTTATATATATGCACACACACACAAACACACACACACACACACAACATAGCCCAGACACTGTGACTTATATATATGCACACACACACACACCACTGCCCAGACACGGAGACTTATATATATGCACACACACACACACACACACACCACAGCCCAGACACTGAGACTTATATATATGCACACACACACACACTGCAGCCCAGACACTGAGACTTATATATATATGCACACACACACCACAGCCCAGACACTGAGCAACATATATGCACACACACACACACACACACACACACACACACATCACAGCCCAGACACTGAGACTTATATATATGCACACACACACACACTACAGCCCAGACACTGAGACTTATATATATGCACACGCACACACCACAGCCCAGACAATGAGACTTATATATATGCACACACACACCACAGCCCAGACACTGAGAGTTATATATATTCACACACACACTACAGCCCAGACACTGAGACTTATATATATGCACACATACACACCACAGCCCAGACACTGAGACTTATATCTATGCACACACACACACACACACCACAGCACAGACACTGTGACTTATATATATGGACACGCACACACCACAGCCCAGACACTGAGACTTCTATATATATGCACACACACCACAGCCCAGACACTGAGACTTATATATATGCACACACACACACACACACACCACAGCCCAGACACTGAGACTTATATATATGCACACACACAAACCACAGCCCAGACACTGAGACTTTTATATATGCACACACACACACACACCGCAGCCCAGACAATGAGACTTATATATATGCAAACATACTCACATACACCACAGCCCAGACACTGAAACTTATATATATGCACTCACACACACACAATCACAACATAGCTCAGACCCTGAGACTTATATATATGCACACACACACACCAAAGCCCAGACACTGAGACTTATATATATGCACACACACACAAACACACACACACAACATAGCCCAGACACTGTGAATTATATATATGCACACACACACACACCACTGCCAAGACACTGAGACTTATATATATGCACACACACACACACACACACCACAGCCCAGACCCTGAGACTTATATATATGCACACACACACACACTACAGCCCAGACACTGAGACTTATATATATGCACACACACACACACACCACAGCCCAGACACTGAGCATTATATATATGCAAACACACACACATCACAGCCCAGACACTGAGACTTATATATATGCACACGCACACACCACAGCCCAGACAATGAGACTTATATATATGCACACACACACCACAGCCCAGACACTGAGACTTATATATATGCACACACACACACACACACACCACAGCCCAGACACTGAGACTTATATATATGCACACACACACACACACACACACACCACAGCCCAGACACTGAGACTAATATATATGCAATCACACACACAGCACAGCCCACACACTGAGACTTGTATATATGCACACACACACACACACACCACAGCTCAGACACTGAAACTTATATATATGCACACAGCCACAAACACAAACACAGACACACACCACAGCCCAGATACTGAGAATTATATACATGCACACACACACACCACAGCCCACACACTGAGACTTGTATATATGCACACACACACACACACACCACAGCTCAGACACTGAAACTTATATATATGCACACACACACAAACACACACACGCACACACACACACCACAGCCCAGACACTGAGACTTATATATATGCACACACACACACCACAGCCCACACACTGAGACTTGTATATATGCACACACACACACACACACACACCACAGCTCAGACACTGAAACTTATATATATGCACACACCCACAAACACAAACACAGACACACACCACAGCCCAGATACTGAGAATTATATACATGCACACACACACAAACACACACACATACACACACACATCACAGCCCAGACACTCAGACTTATATATATGCACACACACACACCACAGCCCAGTCACTGAGACTTATATATATGCACACGCACACACCACAGCCCAGTGAATGAGACTTATATATATGCACACACACACCACAGCCCAGACACTGAGAGTTATATATATTCACACACACACTACAGCCCAGACACTGAGACTTATATATATGCACACATACACACCACAGCCCAGACACTGAGACTTATATATATGCACACACACACACACACACACACACCACAGCCCAGACACTGAGGCTTATATGTATGCACACACACACACCACAGCCCAGACACTGAGACTTATAGATATGCACACACACACACACACACACACCATAGCCCAGACACTGAGAGTTATATATATGCACACACCCACAAACACAAACACAGTCACACACCACAGCCCAGATACTGAGACTTATATATATGCACACACACACAAACACACACACACACACACACCACAGCCCAAACACTGAGACTTATATATATGCACACACACACACAGCACAGCCCAGACACTGAGACTTATATATATGCACACACACACAAACACACACACGCACACACACACACCACAGCCCAGACACTGAGACTTATATATATGCACGCACACACACACACACCAGAGCCCAGACACTGAGACTTATATATATATGCACACACACACACCAAAGCCCAGACACTGAGACTTATATATATGCACACACACTCACACACACCACAGCCCAGACACTGAGACTTATATATATGCACTCACACACAGACAATTACAACATAGATCAGACCCTGAGACTTATATATATATGCACACACACACACACCACAGCCCAGCCACTGAGACTTATATATATGCACACACACACACACACACACCACAGCCTGGACACTGAGAATTATATATATGCACACACACACCACAGCCCAGACACTGAGACTTATATATATGCACACACACACACATTACAGCCCAGACACTGAGACTTATATATATGCACACACAAACACACCACAGCCAAGACACTGAGAATGAGATATGTGCACACACACAGACACACACACACACACACACACATAACAGCCCATACACTGAGACTTATATATATGCACATACACACACACCACAGCCCAGACACTGAGACTTATATATATGCACACGCACACACCACAGCCCAGACAATGAGACTTATATATATGCACACACACACCACAGCCCAGACACTGAGAGTTATATATATTCACACACACACACTACAGCCCAGACACTGAGACTTATAGATATGCACACATACACACCACAGCCCAGACAATGAGAGTCATATATATGCACACACACACACACACCACAGCCCAGACACTGAGGCTTATATGTATGCACACACACACACCACAGCCCAGACACTGAGACTTATATATGTGCACACACACACACACACACACCACAGCCCAGACACTGAGACTTATATATATGCACACACACACACACACACACCACAGCCCAGACTCTGAGACTAATATATTTGCAATCACACACACAGCACAGCCCAGACACTGAGACTTATATATATGCACACACACACAAACACACACACGCACACACACACACCACAGCCCAGACACTGAGAATTATATATATGCACACACACACACCACAGCCCAGACACTGAGACTTATATATATGCACACACACACACACACACACACACACACACACATCACAGCCCAGACACTGAGACATATAGATATGCACACACACTCACACCAAAGCCCAGACACTGAGACTAATATATATGCAATCACACACACAGCACAGCCCAGACACTGAGACTTATATATATGCACACATACACACCACAGCCCAGACACTGAGACTTATATCTATGCACACACACACACACACACACACACACACCACAGCACAGACACTGAGACTTATATATATGCACACACACACACCACAGCCCAGACACTGAGACTTATATATATGCACACACACCACAGCCCAGACACTGAGACTTATATATATGCACACACACACACACACACACACACACCACAGCCCAGACTCTGAGACTAATATATTTGCAATCACACACACAGCACAGCCCAGACACTGAGGCTTATATATATGCACACACACACAAACACACACACGCACACACACACACCACAGCCCAGACACTGAGAATTATATATATGCACACACACACACCACAGCCCAGACACTGATATTTATATATATGCACACACACACACACACACACACACACACACAGACCACAGCCCAGACACTGAGACTGATAAATATGCACACACCCACAAACACAAACACAGACTCACACCACAGCCCAGATACTGAGACATATATATATGCACACACACACACACAAAAACACACACACACACACACCACAGCCCAAACACTGAGACTTATATATATGCACACACACACACAGCACAGCATAGACAGTGAGACTTATATATATGCACACACACACAAACACACACACACCACAGCCCAGACACTGAGACTTATATATATGCACACACACACACACACACACCACAGCCCAGACACTGAGACTTATATATATGCACACACACACACCACAGCCCAGACACTGATACTTTTATATATGCACACACACACACACACCGCAGCCCAGACACTGAGACTTATATGTATGCACACATACTCACATACACCACAGCCCAGACACTGAGACTTATATATATGCACTCACACACACACACAATCACAACATAGCTCAGGGCCTGAGACTTTTATATATGCACACACACACACACCACAGCCCAGACACTGAGACTTATATATATGCACACACACACACACACACACACCACAGCCCAGACACTGAGAATTATATATATGCACACACACACAACAGCCCAGACACTGAGACTTATATATATGCACACACACACACACCACAGCCCAGACACTGAGAATTATATATATGCACACACACACACACACACACACACACATCACAGCCCAGCCACTGAGACATATATATATGCACACACACACACACCAAAGCCCAGACACTGAGACTTATATATATGCACACGCACACACCACAGCCCAGACAATGAGACTTATATATATGCACACACACACCACAGCCCAGACACTGAGAGTTATATATATTCACACACACACCACAGCCCAGACACTGAGAATTATATATATGCACACACACACACACACACACACACATCACAGCCCAGACACTGAGACATATAGATATGCACACACACACAAACACACACACGCACACGCACACACACACACCACAGCCCAGACACTGAGAATTATATATATGCACACACACACACCACAGCCCAGACACTGAGACTTATATATATGCACACACACACACACACACCACAGCCCAGACACTGAGAATTATATATATGCACACACCCACAAACACAAACACAGACACACACCACAGCCCAGATACTGAGACTTATATATCTGCACACACACAAACACACACACACACACCACAGCCCAAACACGGAGACTTATATATATGCACACACACACAGCACAGCATAGACAGTGAGACTTATATATATGCACACACACACAAACACACACACACCACAGCCCAGACACTGAGACTTATATATATGCACACACACACACACACACACCACAGCCCAGACACTGAGACTTATATCTATGCACACACACACACACACACACACACACCACAGCACAGACACTGAGACTTATATATATGCACACACACACACCACAGCCCAGACACTGAGACTTATATATATGCACACACACCACAGCCCAGACACTGAGACTTATATATATGCACACACACACACACACACACACACACACACCACAGCCCAGACTCTGAGACTAATATATTTGCAATCACACACACAGCACAGCCCAGACACTGGGGCTTATATATATGCACACACACACAAACACACACACGCACACACACACACCACAGCCCAGACACTGAGAATTATATATATGCACACACACACACCACAGCCCAGACACTGATATTTATATATATGCACACACACACACACACACACACACACACACACAGACCACAGCCCAGACACTGAGACTGATAAATATGCACACACCCACAAACACAAACACAGACTCACACCACAGCCCAGATACTGAGACATATATATATGCACACACACACACAAAAACACACACACACACACACCACAGCCCAAACACTGAGACTTATATATATGCACACACACACACAGCACAGCATAGACAGTGAGACTTATATATATGCACACACACACAAACACACACACACCACAGCCCAGACACTGAGACTTATATATATGCACACACACACACACACACACCACAGCCCAGACACTGAGACTTATATATATGCACACACACACACCACAGCCCAGACACTGATACTTTTATATATGCACACACACACACACACCGCAGCCCAGACACTGAGACTTATATGTATGCACACATACTCACATACACCACAGCCCAGACACTGAGACTTATATATATGCACTCACACACACACAATCACAACATAGCTCAGGGCCTGAGACTTTTATATATGCACACACACACACACCACAGCCCAGACACTGAGACTTATATATATGCACACACACACACACACACACACCACAGCCCAGACACTGAGAATTATATATATGCACACACACACAACAGCCCAGACACTGAGACTTATATATATGCACACACACACACACCACAGCCCAGACACTGAGAATTATATATATGCACACACACACACACACACACACACATCACAGCCCAGACACTGAGACATATATATATGCACACACACACACACCAAAGCCCAGACACTGAGACTTATATATATGCACACGCACACACCACAGCCCAGACAATGAGACTTATATATATGCACACACACACCACAGCCCAGACACTGAGAGTTATATATATTCACACACACACCACAGCCCAGACACTGAGAATTATATATAAGCACACACACACACACACACACACACACACACACACACACACATCACAGCCCAGACACTGAGACATATAGATATGCACACACACACACACCAAAGCCCAGACACTGAGACTAATATATATGCAATCACACACACAGCACAGCCCAGACACTGAGACTTATATATATGCACAC
>NW_027140744.1:1237500-1247500 GCF_036365525.1 Heterodontus francisci
CCCAAACACTGAGACTTATATATATGCACACATACACACAGCACAGCATAGACAGTGAGACTTATATATATGCACACACACACAAACACACACACACCACAGCCCAGACACTGAGACTTATATATATGCACACACACACCACAGCCCAGACACTGAGACTTATATATATGCACACACACACAACACAGCCCAGACACTGAGACTTTTATATTTGCACACACACACACACACCGCAGCCCAGACACTGAGACTTTTATATTTGCACACACACACACACACCGCAGCCCAGACACTGAGACTTATATATATACTCACATACTCACATACACCACAGCCCAGACACTGAGACTTATATACATGCACTCACACGCACACAATCACAACATAGCTCAGACCCTGAGACTTATATATATGCACACACACACACCACAGCCCAGACACTGAGACTTATATATATGCACACACACACACACACACACACACACACACCACAGCCCAGACACTGAGAATTATATATATGCACACAAACACCACAGCCCAGACACAGAGACTTATATATATATGCACACACACACACACTAGAGCCCAGACACTGAGACTTATATATATGCACACACACACCACAGCCCAGACACTGAGAGTTATATATATTCACACACACACCACAGCCCAGACACTGAGAATTATATATATGCACACACACACACACACACACACACACACACACACACACACACACATCACAGCCCAGACACTGAGACATATAGATATGCACACACACACACACCAAAGCCCAGACACTGAGACTAATATATATGCAATCACACACACAGCACAGCCCAGACACTGAGACTTATATATATGCACACACACACACAAACACACACACGCACACACACACACCACAGCCCAGACACTGAGAATTATATATATGCACACACACACACCACAGCCCAGACACTGAGACTTATATATATGCACACACACACACACACACACCACAGCCCAGACACTGAGACTTATATATATGCACACACCCACAAACACAAACACAGACACACACCACAGCGCAGATACTGAGACTTATATATATGCACACACACACAAACACACACACACACACACACACACCACAGCCCAAACACTGAGACTTATATATATGCACACACACACACAGCACAGCATAGACAGTGAGACTTATATATATGCACACACACACAAACACACACACACCACAGCCCAGACACTGAGACTTATATATATGCACACACACACCACAGCCCAGACACTGAGACTTATATATATGCACACACACACACCACAGCCCAGACACTGAGACTTTTATATTTGCACACACACACACACACCGCAGCCCAGACACTGAGACTTATATATATGCTCACATACTCACATACACCACAGCCCAGACACTGAGACTTATATACATGCACTCACACACACACAATCACAACATAGCTCAGACCCTGAGACTTATATATATGCACACACACACACCACAGCCCAGACACTGAGACTTATATATATGCACACACACACACACACACACCACAGCCCAGACACTGAGAATTATATATATGCACACAAACACCACAGCCCAGACACAGAGACTTATATATATATGCACACACACACACACTACAGCCCAGACACTGAGACTTATATATATGCACACGCACACACACCACAGCCCAGACACTGAGAATTATATATATGCACACACACACACACACACACTTCACAGCCCAGACACTGAGACATATATATAGGCACACACACACACACCAAAGCCCAGACACTGAAACTTATATATATGCACACGCACACACCACAGCCCAGACAATGAGGCTTATATATATGCACACACACACTAGAGCCCAGACACTGAGAGTTATATATATTCACACACACACCACAGCCCAGACACAGAGAATTATATATATGCACACACACACACACACACACACACACACACACATCACAGCCCAGACACTGAGACATATAGATATGCACATACACACACACCAAAGCCCAGACACTGAGACTTATATATATGCACACGCACACACCACAGCCCAGACAATGAGACTTATATATATGCACATACACACCACAGCCCAGACAATGAGAGTTATATATATGCACAAACACACACACACACCACAGCTCAGACACTGAGACTCATATATATGCACACACACACACCACAGCCCGGACACTGAGACTTCTATGTATGCACAAACACACACACACCACAGCCCAGACACTGAGACCTATATATATGCACACACACACACACACACACCACTGCCCAGACACTGAGACTTACATATATGCACACACACACAAACACAAACACACACACACACACACCACAGCCCAGACACTGAGACATATATATATATATGCACACACACACACACACACACACACCACAGCCCAGACACTGAGACATATATATATGCACACACACACACAGCACAGCCCAGACACTGAGACTTATATATATGCACACGCACACACCACAGCCCAGACAATGAGACTGAAATATATGCACACACAAACCACAGCCCAGACACTGAGAGTTATATATATTCACACACACACTACAGCCCAGAAACTGAGACTTATAGATATGCACACATACACACCACAGCCCAGACACTGAGACTTATATATATGCACACGCACACACACACACCACAGCTCAGTCACTGAGACTTATATATATGCACACACACACACCACAGCCCAGACACTGAGACTGATATATATGCACACACACACACACACCACAGCCCAGACACTGAAACTTATATATATGCACACACACACACACACACCACTGCCCAGACACTGAGACTTATATATATGCACTCACGCACACCACAGCCCAGACACTGAGACTTATATATATGCACACACACACACACACACACACCGCAGCCCAGACATTGAGACTTATATATATGCACAAACACTCACACACACCACAGCCCAGACACTGAGACTTATATATATGCACTCACACACACGCAATCACAACATAGCTCAGACCCTGAGACTTATATATATGCACACACACACACCACAGCCCAGACACTGAGACTTATATGTATCCACACACACACACCACAGCCCAGACACTGAGACTTACATAAATGCACACGCACACACACTACAGCCCAGACACTGAGACTTATATATATGCACACGCACACACACCACAGCCCAGACACTGAGAATTATATAAATGCACACACACACACCACAGCCCAGACACTGAGACTTATATATATGCACACACACACACACACACACACCACAGCCCTGACACTGAGACTTATAAATATGCAAACAAACACACAACAGCCCAGACACTGAGACTTATATATATATGCACACACACACACACACACACACCACTGCCCAGACACTGAGACTTATATATATGCACACACACACACACTCACTCACAACATAGCTCATACCCTGAGACTTATATATATGCACACACATACACCACAGCCCAGACACTGAGACATATATATATGCACACACACACACACACAACAGCCCAGACACTGAGAATTATATATATGCACACACGCACCATAGCCCAGACACTGAGACTTATATATATGCACACACACACAAACACAAACACACACTCACACCACAGCCCAGATACTGTGACTTATATATATGCACACACACACAAACACACACACACACCACAGCCCTGACACTGAGTCTTATATATATGCACACACACACAGCACAGCCCAGACACTGAGACTTATATATATGCACACACACACACACACACACACACACACACACACACACACACCACAGCCCACACACTGAGCCTTATATATATATGCACACACACACACACCACAGCCAAGACTCTGAGACTTATATATATGCACACACACACACTCACACCACAGCCCAGATACTGAGACTTATATATATGCACACACACACAAACACACACACACACCACAGCCCAGACACTGAGACTTATATATATGCACACCCACACACAGCACAGCCCAGACACTGAGACTTATATATATGCACACACACACAAACACACACACACACACACACACACACGCACCACAGCCCACACACTGAGACTTATATATATATGCACACACACACACACCACAGCCCAGACACTGAGACTTATATATATGCACACAAACACACCACAGCCAAGACTCTGAGGCTTATATATATGCACACACACACACACACACCACAACCCAGACACTGAGACTTATATATATGCACACACACACACACACACACCACAGCCCAGACACTGAGACCTATATATATGCACACACACACACACACCACTGCCCAGACACTGAGACTTATATATATGCAAACAAACACACAACAGCCCAGACACTGAGACTTATATATATATGCACACACACACACACACACCACAGCCCAGACACTGAGACTTATATATATGCACACCCACACGCACACACACACACTCACAACATAGCTCAGACCCTGAGACTTATATATATGCACACACATACACCACAGCCCAGACACTGAGACTTATATATGTGCACACACACACACACACAGCCTAGACGCTGAGAATTATATTCATGCACACACACACACAAACATCACAGCCCAGACACTGAGACTTATATATATGCACACACACACACACACACACCACAGCCCAGACACTGAGACTTATATATATGCACACGCACACCACAGCCCAGACAGTGAGAGTTATATATATTCTCACACACACTACAGCCCAGACGCTGAGACTTATATATATGCACAGATACACACCACATCCCAGACACTGAGACTTATATATATGCACACACACATACACCAGCCCAGACACTGAGACTTATATATATGCACACACACACACACCACAGCCCAGACACTGAGACTTATATGTATGCACACACACACTCACACACACACACCACAGCCCAGACATTGAGACTTATATATATGCACACACACACACACACTACAGCCCAGGCACTGAGAATTATAGAGATGCATACACACACACACACACACATACACCACAGCCCAGAGACTGAGACTTATATATATGCACACACACACACACTGCAGCCCAGACACTGAGACTTATATATATGCACACACACACACACCACAGCCCAGACACTGAGAATTATATATATGCACACACACACACACACACACATCACAGCCCAGACAATGAGACTTATATATATGCACACACACACACAAACACCACAGCCCAGACACTGAGACTTATATATATGCACACACACACCAGCCCAGACACTGAGACTTATATATATGCACACACACACAAACACACACACACACACACACACACACCCACACACACACCGCAGCCCACACACTGAGACTTATATATATATGCACACACACACACACCACAGCCCAGACACTGAGACTTATATATATGCACACAAAAACACCACAGCCAAGACTCTGAGACTTATATATATGCACACACACACACACACACCACAGCCCAGACACTGAGACTTATAGATTAGAATTAGAATTAGAATTAGAATATTACAGCGCAGTACAGGCCCTTCGGCCCTCGATGTTGCGCCGATCATCTGACATACACTATTCCATTTTCATCCATATGTCTATCCAATGACCACTTAAATGCCCTTAAAGTTGGCGAGTCTACTACTGTTGCAGGCAGGGCGTTCCACGCCCCTACTACTCTCTGCATAAAGAAACTACCTCTGACATCTGTCCTATATCTTTCACCCCTCAACTTAAAGCTATGTCCCCTCGTGTTTGCCATCCTCATCCGAGGAAAAAGACTCTCACTATCCATCCTATCTAACCCTCTGATTATCTTGTATGTCTCTATTAAGTCACCTCTCCTCCTCCTTCTCTCTAACGAAAACAACCCCAAGTCCCTCAGCCTTTCCTCGTAAGACCTTCCTTCCATACCAGGCAACATCCTAGTAAATCTCCTCTGCACCCTTTCCAAAGCTTCGACATCCTTCCTATAATGCGGTGACCAGAACTGCACGCAATACTCCAGGTGCGGCCTCACCAGAGTTTTGTACAGCTGCATCATGACCCCGTGGCTCTGAAACTCGATCCCCCTACTAATAAAGGCTAACACACCATATGCCTTCTTAACAGCCCTATTAACCTGGGTAGCAACTTTCAGGGATTTATGTACCTGGATACCAAGATCTCTCTGCTTATCTACACTACCAAGAATCTTCCCATTAGCCCAGTACTCTGCATTGCTGTTACTCCTTCCAAAGTGAATCACCTCACACTTCTCCGCATTAAACTCCATTTGCCATCTCTCAGCCCAGCTCTGCAGCCTATCTATGTCCCTCTGTACCCTACAACACCCTTCGACACTATCCACAACTCCACCGACCTTCGTGTCATCCGCAAATTTACTAACCCACCCTTCTACACCCTCATCCAGGTCGTTTATAAAAATGACAAACAGCAGTGGCCCCAAAACAGAACCTTGCGGTACACCACTAGTAACTAAACTCCAGGATGAACATTTGCCATCAACCACCACCATCTGTCTTCTTTCAGCTAGCCAATTTCTGATCCAAAGCTCTAAATCACCTTCAACCCCATACTTCCGTATTTTCTGCAATAGCCTACCGTGGGGAACCTTATCAAACGCCTTACTGAAATCCATATACACCACATCCACGGCTTTACCCTCATCCACCTGTTTGGTCACCTTCTCGAAAAACTCAATAAGGTTTGTGAGGCACGACCTACCTTTCACAAAACCGTGCTGACTATCGCAAATGAACTTATTCTTTTCAAGATGATTATAAATCCTGTCTCTTATAACCTTTTCCAACATTTTACCCACAACCGAAGTAAGGCTCACAGGTCTATAATTACCAGGGCTGTCTCTACTCCCCTTCTTGAACAAGGGGACAACATTTGCTATCCTCCAGTCCTCCGGCACTACTCCTGTCGACAATGACGACTTAAAGATCAACAACAACGGCTCTGCAATCTCCTCCCTGGCTTCCCAGAGAATCCTAGGATAAATCCCATCTGGCCCAGGGGACTTATCTATTTTCACTCTTTCCAAAATTGCTAACACCTCCTCCTTGTGAACCTCAATCCCATCTAGCCTAGTAGTCTGTATCTCAGTATTCTCCTCGACAACATTTTCTTTCTCTACTGTAAATACTGACGAAAAATATTCATTTAACGCTTCCCCTATCTCCTCTGATTCCGCACACAACTTTCCACTACTATCCTTGATTGGCCCTGTTCTAACTCTTATCATTCGTTTATTCCTGATATACCTATAGAAAGCCTTAGGGTTTTCTTTGATCCTATCCGCCAATGACTTCTCGTGTCCTCTCCTTGCTCTTCTTAGCCCTCCCTTTAGATCCTTCCTGGCTAGCTTGTAACTCTCAAGCGCCCTAACTGAGCCTTCACGTCTCATCCTAACATAAGCCGCCCTCTTCCTCTTGACAAGCGCTTCAACTTCTTGAGTAAACCACGGCTCCCTCGCTCGACAACTTCCTCCCTGCCTGACAGGTACATACTTATCAAGGACACGCATTAGCTGCTCCTTGAATAAGCTCCACATTTCGTTTGTGCCCATCCCCTGCAGTTTCCTTCCCCATCCTACACATCCTAAATCTTGCCTAATCGCGGCATAATTTCCTTTCCCCCAGCTATAATTCTTGCCCTGCGGTATATACCTGTCCCTGCCCATCGCTAAGGTAAACCTAACCGAATTGTGATCACTATCGCCAAAGTGCTCACCTACATCTAAATCGAACACCTGGCCGGGTTCATTACCCAGTACCAAATCCAATGTGGCATCGCCCCTGGTTGGCCTGTCCACATACTGTGTCAGAAAACCCTCCTGCACACACTGGACAAAAACAGACCCATCTAAAGTACTCGAACTATAGTATTTCCAGTCAATATTTGGAAAGTTAAAGTCCCCCATAACCACTACCCTGTTACTCTCGCTCCTGTCGAGAATCATCTTCGCTATCCTTTCCTCTACATCTCTGGAACTATTCGGAGGTCTATAGAAAACTCCCAACAGGGTGACCTCTCCTCTCCTGTTTCTAACCTCGGCCCATACTACCTCAGTAGACGAGTCCTCAAACGTCCTTTCTGCCGCTGTAATACTTTCCTTGATTAACAATGCCACACCCCCCCCCGTCTTTTACCCTCTTCTCTGTTCTTTCTGAAACATCTAAATCCCGGAACCTGCAACATCCATTCCTGCCCCTGCTCTACCCATGTCTCCGAAATGGCCACAACATCAGGATCCCAGGTACCAACCCATGCTGCAAGCTCACCCACCTTATTCCGGATGCTCCTGGCGTTGAAGTAGACACACTTTAAACCAAGTTCTTGCTTGCCAGTGCCCTCTTGCGTCCCTGTAACCTTATCCCCTACCTCACTACTCTCAACAGCCTGTGCACTGGAACTACAATTTAGGTTCCCATTCCCCTGCTGATTTAGTTTAAACCCCCCCGAAGAGCACTAACAAATCTCCCCCCCCCAGGATATTGGTACCCCTCTGGTTCAGGTGAAGACCATCCTGTTTGTAGAGGTCCCACCTACCCCAGAAAGAGCCCCAATTATCCAGGAAACCAAAACCCTCCCTCCTACACCATCCCTGCAGCCACGTGTTCAACTCCTCTCTCTCCCTATTCCTCTCTTCGCTAGCACGTGGCACAGGCAACAACCCAGAGATAACAACTCTGGTTGTTCTCGCTCTAAGCTTCCACCCTAGCTCCCTGAATTTCTGCCTTAAATCCCCATCTCTCTTCCTACCTACACACACACACACACACCACAGCCCAGACACTGAGACCTATATATATGCACACACACACACACCACTGCCCAGACACTGAGACTTATATATATGCACACACACACACTCACACCACAGCCCAGATACTGAGACTTATATATATGCACACACACACACAAACACACACACACACCACAGCCCAGACACTGAGACTTATATATATGCACACCCACACACAGCACAACCCAGAGACTGAGACTTATATATATGCACACACACACAAACACACACACACACACACACACACCACAGCCCACACACTGAGACTTATATATATGCACACAAACACACCACAGCCAAGACTCTGAGACTTATATATATGCACACACTCACACACACACCACAGCCCAGACACTGAGACTTATATATATGCACACACACACACACACACCACAGCCCAGACACTGAGACCTATATATATGCACACACACACACACCACTGCCCAGACACTGAGACTTATATATATGCAAACAAACACACAACAGCCCAGACACTGAGACTTATACATATATGCACACACACAAACAGCACAACCCAGAGACTGAGACTTATATATATGCACACACACACAAACACACACACACACACACACACCACAGCCCACACACTGAGACTTATATATATATGCACACACACACACACCACAGCCCAGACACTGAGACTTATATATATGCACACAAACACACCACAGCCAAGACTCTGAGACTTATATATATGCACACACTCACACACACACCACAGCCCAGACACTGAGACTTATATATATGCACACACACACACACACACCACAGCCCAGACACTGAGACCTATATATATGCACACACACACACACACACCACTGCCCAGACACTGAGACTTATATATATGCAAACAAACACACAACAGCCCAGACACTGAGACTTATATATATATGCACACACACACACACACACCACAGCCCAGACACTGAGACTTATATATATGCACACCCACACACACACACACACTCACAACATAGCTCAGACCCTGAGACTTATATATATGCACACACATACACCACAGCTCAGACACTGAGACTTATATATATGCAC
>NW_027140744.1:1252500-1257500 GCF_036365525.1 Heterodontus francisci
CACACAGACACCACAGCCCAGACACTGAGACTTATATATATGCACACAAACACACACTACAGCCCAGACACTGAGAATTATATATATGCACACACACACACACTACAGCCCAGACACAGAGAATTATATATATGCACACAAACACACACTACAGCCCAGACACTGAGAATTATATATATGCACACACACACACACAACAGCCCAGACACTGAGAAATATATATATGCACACAAACACACACTACAGCCCAGACACTGAGACTTATATATATGCACACAAACACACACTACAGCCCAGACACTGAGACTTATATATATGCACACACATACACCACAGCCCAGACACTGAGACTTATATATATGCACACAAACGCACACTACAGCCCAGACACTGAGAATTATATATATGCACACACACAAACACACACACACCGCAGCCCAGACACTGAGACTTATATATATGCACTGACACACACACACACCACAGCCCAGACACTGAGACTTATATATTTGCACACACACACACACCACAGCCCAGACACTGAGACTTATATAAATATGCACACACAAGCACACACACCACAGCCCAGACACTGAGACTTATATATATGCACACACACACACACACACACACCACAGCCCAGACACTGAGACTTATATATATGCACACACACACACCACAGCCCAGACACTGAGACTTATATATATGCACGCACACACACACACACCACAGCCCAGACACTGAGACTTATATATATGCACACACACACACACCAGCCCAGACACTGAGACTTATATATATGCACACACACACACCACAGCCCAGACACTGAGACTTATAAATATGCACACACACACACACACCACAGCCCAGACACGGAGACTTATATATATGCACACACACACACACACATACACGACAGCCCAGACACTGAGACTTATATATATGCACACACACACACACTACAGCCCAGACACTCAGACGTATATATATGCACACAATCACCACAGCCCAGACACTGAGAATTATATATATGCACACTGACACACATATCACAGCCGAGACACTGAGACTTATATATATGCACACACACACACCACAGCCCAGACACTGAGACTTATATATATGCAAACGCACACACCACAGCCCAGACAATGAGACTTATATATATGCACACACACACCACAGTCCAGACACTGAGAGTTATATATATGCACACACACACTCACACACACACACCACAGCCCAGACACTGAGACTTATATATATGCACACAAACACACACTACAGCCCAGTCACTGAGACTTATATATATGCACACACATACACCACAGCCCAGACACTGAGACTTATATATATGCACACACACACACCACAGCCCAGACACTGAGACTTATATATATGCACGCACACACACACACACCACAGCCCAGACACTGAGACTTATATATATGCACACACACACACACCAGCCCAGACACTGAGACTTATATATATGCACACACACACACCACAGCCCAGACACTGAGACTTATAAATATGCACACACACACACACACCACACACACCACAGCCCAGACACTGAGACTTATATATATGCACACAAACACACACTACAGCCCAGTCACTGAGACTTATATATATGCACACACATACACCACAGCCCAGACACTGAGACTTATATCTATGCACACATACACACCACATCCCAGACACTGAGACTTATATATATGCACACAAACACACACTACAGCCCAGACACTGAGAATTATATATATGCACACACACACTCACACACACACACCACAGCCCAGACACTGAGACTTATATATATGCACACAAACACACACTACAGCCCAGACGCTGAGAATTATATTTATGCACACACACACACACACACACACCACAGCCCAGACACTGAGACTTATATATATGCACACACACACCACAGCCCAGACGCTGAGAATTATATTTATGCACACACACACACTCACACACAAACATCACAGCCCAGACACTGAGACTTATATATATGCACACGCACACACACACCACAGCCCAGACACTGAGAATTATATATATGCACACACATACACACACACCACAGCCCAGACACTGAGACTTATATATATGCACACACATACACCACAGCCCAGACACTGAGAATTATATATATGCACACAAACACACATTACAGCCCAGACACTGAGACTTATATATATGCACACACATACACCACAGCCCAGACACTGAGACTTATATATAAGCACACGCACACACACTACAGCCCAGACACTGAGACTTATATATATGCACACAAACACACACTACAGCCCAGACACTGAGACTTATATATATGCACACACATACACCACAGCCCAGACACTGAGACTTATATATATGCACTCAAACACACACTACAGCCCAGACACTGAGACTTATATATATGCACACACATACACCACATCCCAGACACTGAGACTTATATATATGCACACATACACACCACATCCCAGACACTGAGAATTATATATATGCACACAAACACACACTACAGCCCAGACACTGAGACTTATTTATATGCACACAAACACACACTACAGCCCAGACACTGGGACT
Organism: Heterodontus francisci; assembly: GCF_036365525.1. Classification (NCBI taxonomy): domain Eukaryota; kingdom Metazoa; phylum Chordata; class Chondrichthyes; order Heterodontiformes; family Heterodontidae; genus Heterodontus; species Heterodontus francisci. The sequence goes on from NW_027140744.1 coordinate 1,255,120, forward strand.
TATATATATGCACACACATACACCACAGCCCAGACACTGAGACTTATATATATGCACACAAACGCACACTACAGCCCAGACACTGAGACTTATATATATGCACACACACACCACAGGCCAGACACTGAGAATTATATATATGCACACTCACACAAACACAAACACACAATCACACCACAGCCCAGATACTGAGACTTATATATATGCACACACACACAAACACACACACAGCACAGCCCAGACACTGAGACTTATATATATGCACACACACACACAGCACAGCCCAGACACTGAGACTTATATATATGCACACACACACACACACACACACACACACACACACACACACACACACACACACACACACACACACACACACACCACAGCCCGCACACTGAGACTTATATACATATGCACACACACAGACAGCACAGCCCAGACACTGAGACTTATATATATGTACACACACACAACACACACACACACACACACACACACACACACACACACACACACACACACATAAACACACACACACATAAACACACACACACACACACACACACACACACACACACCACAGCCCAGACACTGAGACTGATATATATGCACAGAAACACACCACAGCCAAGACTCTGAGACTTATATATATGCACACACACACACAAACACACACCACAGCCCAGACACTGAGACTTATATATATGCACACACACACTCACAACATAGCTCAGACCCTGAGACTTATATATATGCACACACATACACCACAGCCCAGACACTGAGACCTATATATATATGCACACACACACACACACAACAGCCCAGACACTGAGAATTATATATATGCACACACGCACCATAGCCCAGACACTGAGACTTATATATATGCACACACAAACAAACACAAACACACACTCACACCACAGCCCAGATACTGTGACTTATATATATGCACACACACACAAACACACACACAGCACAGCCCAGACACTGTGACTTATATATATGCACACACACACAAACACACACACACACACACACACACACACACACACACACACACACACACACACACACACCACAGCCCACACACTGAGACTTATATATATATGCACACACACACAAACTCAAACACACACTCACACCACAGCCCAGATACTGTGACTTATATATATGCACACACACACAAACACACACACACACACACACACACACACACACACACACACACACACACACACACACACACACACACACACACCACAGCCCACACACTGAGACTTATATATATATGCACACACACACACACCACAGCCCAGACACTGAGACTTATATACATATGCACACACACACACAGCACAGCCCAGACACTGAGACTTATATATATGCACACACACACACACACACACACACACACACACACACACACACACACCACAGCCCACACACTGAGACTTATATATATATGCACACACACACAAACACAAACACACACTCACACCACAGCCCAGATACTGTGACTTATATATATGCACACACACACACAAACACACACCACAGCCCAGACACTGAGACTTATATATATGCACACACACACTCACAACATAGCTCAGACCCTGAGACTTATATATATGCACACACATACACCACAGCCCAGACACTGAGACCTATATATATATGCACACACACACACACACAACAGCCCAGACACTGAGAATTATATATATGCACACACGCACCATAGCCCAGACACTGAGACTTATATATATGCACACACACACAAACACAAACACACCACAGCCCAGACACTGAGACTGATATATATGCACACACACACAGCACAGCCCAGACACTGAGACTTATATATATGCACACACACACACACACACACACACACACACACACACACACACACACACACACACACACACACACACACACACACACACACACACACCACAGCCCACACACTGAGACTTATATATATATGCACACACACACACACCACAGCCCAGACACTGAGACTTATATATATGCACACACACACAAACACAAACACACACTCACACCACAGCCCAGATACTGTGACTTATATATATGCACACACACACAAACACACACACACCACAGCCCAGACACTGAGACTGATATATATGCACACACACACAGCACAGCCCAGACACTGAGACTTATATATATGCACACACACACACACACACACACACACACACACACACACACACACACACACACACACACACACACACACACACACACACACACACACACACACACCACACACCACACACTGAGACTTATATATATATGCACACACACACACACCACAGCCCAGACACTGAGACTTATATATATATGCA
>NW_027140744.1:1270000-1272500 GCF_036365525.1 Heterodontus francisci
ACACACACACACACACACCACAGCCCAGACACTGAGACCTATATATATGCACACACACACACACACCACTGCCCAGACACTGAGACTTATATATATATGCAAACAAACACACAACAGTCCAGACACTGAGACTTATATATATATATGCACACACACACACACCACAGCCCAGACACTGAGACTTATATATATGCACACACACGCACACACAACAGCCCAGACACTGAGAATTATATTTATGCACACACACACACACAAACATCACAGCCCAGACACTGAGACTTATATATATGCACACACACACACACACACACACACCACAGCCCAGACACTGAGACTTATATATATGCACACGCATACCACAGCCCAGACAGTGAGAGTTATATACATTCTCACACACACTACAGCCCAGACGCTGAGACTTATATATATGCACACATACACACCACATCCCAGACACTGAGACTTATATATATGCACACACACATACACCAGCCCAGACACTGAGACTTATATATATGCACACACACACACCACAGCACAGACACTGAGACTTATATATATACACACACACCACAGCCCAGACACTGAGACTTATATGTATGCACACACACACTCACACACACACCACAGCCCAGACATTGAGACTTATATATATGCACACACACACACACACTACAGCCCAGGCACTGAGAATTATATATATGCACACACACACACACACACACACACACATACACCACAGCCCAGACACTGAGAATTATATATATGCACACACACACACACACACACACATACACCACAGCCCAGACACTGAGACTTATATATATGCACACACACACACACACACCACAGCCCAGACACTGAGACTTATATATATGCACACACACACCACAGCCCAGACACTGAGACTTATATATATGCACACACACACAAACACACTCACACACACACACACACACACACACACACACACACACACACACACACACACACACACACACACACACAGCCCACACACTGAGACCTATATATATATGCACACACACACACACCACTGCCCAGACACTGAAACTTATATATATGCACACACACACACACACACACCACAGCCCAGACACTGAGACTTATATATATGCACACACACACACTCACACCACAGCCCTGATACTGAGACTTATATATATGCACACACACACAAACACACACACACACCACAGCCCAGACACTGAGACTTATATATATGCACACCCACACACAGCACAGCCCAGACACTGAGACTTATATATATGCACACCCACACACACACACACACACTCACAAAATAGCTCAGACCCTGAGACTTGTATATATGCACACACATACACCACAGCCCAGACACTGAGACTTATATATATGCACACACACACACACACAACAGCCCAGACACTGAGAATTATATATATGCACACACACCACAGCCCAGACACTGAGACTTATATATATGCACACACACACACACACCACAGCCTAGACGCTGAGAATTATATTTATGCACACACACACACAAACATCACAGCCCAGACACTGAGACTTATATATATGCACACACACACACACGCACACACACACACACACCACAGCCCAGACACTGAGACTTATATATATGCACACGCACACCACAGCCCAGACAGTGAGAGTTATATATATTCTCACACACACTACAGCCCAGACGCTGAGACTTATATATATGCACACATACACACCACATCCCAGGCACAGAGACTTATATATATGCACACACACATACACCAGCCCAGACACTGAGACTTATATATATGCACACAAACACACCACAGCACAGACACTGAGACTTATATATATGCACACACACACACACACACACACACACACACTACAGCCCAGACACTGAGACTTATATGTATGCACACACACACTCACACACACACACCACAGCCCAGACTCTGAGACTTATATATATGCACACACACACACACACACTACAGCCCAGGCACTGAGAATTATATATATGCACACACACATACACCACAGCCCAGACACTGAGACTTATATATATGCACACACACACACACTGCAGCCCAGACACTGAGACTTATATATATGCACACGCACACCACAGCCCAGACACTGAGAGTTATATATATGCACACACACACCACAGCCCAGACACTGAGACTTATATATATGCACACACACACCACAGCCCAGACACTGAGACTTATATATATGCACACACACACACCACAGCCCAGACACTGAGACTTATATATATGCACACACACACACACACACACACACACATACACCACAGCCCAGACACTGAGACTTAAATATATGCACACACACACAAACACAAACACAAACACAAACTCACACCACAGCCCAGATACTGAGACTTATATATATGCACACACACACAAACACACACACACCACAGCCCAGACACTGAGAATTATATATATGCACACACACACAGCAC